>NW_026880567.1:0-32379 GCF_032173495.1 Musca vetustissima
GTTATTGCAAATTTTACAATGTAATTTCTCTGCTTGATAGAATAACCGCAAGGGATAAAATAACGTTGGGTTTGAGAAAATTGGCAATGTGATTTTTGTTTTCGTATTGCGAAGTGATCATGCTATAATAACTGATGAGAATACAACAAAACTATTGTGTTTGGTTGGTGAGATGGGAAACCCAAAAACGTTACCAAACGAACAATATTTTTTTATAATTAAACAACTGAGAGATTACAAACAATGTGTGTCGATTGTGCAAATATCACTACGGGCCCCACCGTATACATCTGAAATAAATTTAAGAAGTGATAATAACAATAACACCAAATGCTTTTGTATGATCAACGCGACGTAGTGTGAATAAATTCCATATTTGTAGCAACGACCGTGTATACAATTAGAGAGTATATGCAATGACTGAAATTTATAAGAGAACTGTATTTAGGGTGCTTGAATTTAACAACACTCGTAGGAGTAATTGAAAGTCGACCAATGCCAATTTTATATCGATTAAAAATGGCAAACAATTGAAAATGACTAGCCTCGTGGTAGCTCACTTTAACAGAAATCTGAGTCTACGTACCTGATATTAGTAAAGAGGTTGATGGTGGGGGATGGGTTTCTGGGTGATCAATTTTTTAGTTCGAGGAAGCGGCTATAAAAGTGACCAGGAGAGACTCCCAACCAGTAAATGGTGTAATCTATAAATTTCTGTGACGGACCCTTGGCCACCGCGAGCTTACCTCAGCCAACGGAGGCAAAAGTGTCCTTACAATGTCCACACAATATTTGGATCAAATACGCGGCTTCAAACTATTTATCCCATGTTGGAGAATTTTCAAACCCGAAAATGTTTCAACTTCTATAGAAAGAATATTGCACAAACATGTAATATGGCTATTCACTATAATATGGAGGAAAACTATAATTGGTGAGTGGAAACTTGGAAATGATTACACGAGTCGTTCAATATTCGAAAGGAAGTAATTGTTTACAAGGAGGGGGAGGAACAGATATATAAGAGATCGCCAGCAAACATTTTAACGACAATTAATATTTAATGTGCGCTAGGTGAAATGACTCACTGAACTGTATTCCACATCTTCCGAATTCTCTTCAATTGCCCAGCTAAACCTACTCATCTATCACCGAATCCACATTGGACGCAACCCGCTGAAGTTGCAGAATTCTTTAATTTGAAGGTAGAAGAAGCAGAACCAGACGATGAATGACAAACGACATGTATTCTGTTGCTACAACAACAACTTCCGAATTTCCAAACTACAAATTTCGAGGCTTTAAACAGAAAATGCAGATTATTCATTTTTAATTAATGCTACAATTTTTAAAATAATGCCTGTGGCTCTAATAAAGCGTGTGAGAGAATCTTCCTAATTCTCTTCTCTTCAATTGCCCAGCTAAGCCTACTCATCTATCACCGAATTCACTTTGGACGCAACCCGCTGAAGTTGCAGAATTCTTGAATTTGGAGGTAGAAGAAGCAGAACCAGACGATGAATGACAAACGACATGTATGGCTCTAATAAAACGTGTGAGAGAAGTTATCGACATTTTGTTAGTCAAAGTTGAAACCCAGCAAATTATTATTTTTTAATTTGAAGAATAAGCAACAACTAGTTAAATTAATGACAAAGGTTTATATAGATCCATCAAAATAAACAAAGTAGATAATATAATGATCTTTCAGGGATTGAATAATTCCAAAATAGTCTTAGTACAATGCGTGAGAGACCTTTAAGAAATTTTCCCAAAGTGAGAAACTATTTCAATCAAATAATCAACGAACATTCCTCAAAACCTACCGACTGTATTTGAGTGTAACTGTTCAGGAGTGCATATATATATATAGGCCCATTTTTCGGATAGCTCCCCTATAAGTGTACCCGTACCGTTGGGGAATTTAAGCGCGCTTTTAAACCGATAGGGTACCAATTGTTTCATTAAAATTATAAATATATGCCCATTTTTTCGGAAGCCCTCACATAAGACACCCCAATTTTCGGTATTTTGGGGTTCTTGAGTGCGTTTCGCTATAATTTGGTATTTTGTAGTCGCATATGACAACAAATCTTAAGGAATTCCTTCCAAATATTGTAAATATTCGCCCCTTTTAGGGGCAGTTCCCATATAACCCCCTTCTTATATTAAAATATTTAGCTGTGTAGGGGTTGTCCCCATATAGGCGTATTCTACCATAGTATATTATTACTTATTTAATTTTCTTCCCCGTATTATAATAAAACTTATACGGCTTGATATGATATTTTCATCGTACAGTCCGAAAAAAATAATATTTGTCATTTTATGCGTATTTTTCACATTTCAACCGCTGTAACTCAGCCAATCCTCAACCTATTTACCAAATATATATCCTGTTTGAAAGGAAAATTCTACTCTTCGAAAGAAAAAAAGAATAATAGGGGAGAGGGGGGCACCTTTGAACACTTTTTTCTTTCAAGCCTCATAAATTTTTTTATTTTATAATTTTTGGTTTCTTATAAATTTTAATGAATAGGTACATATGTAACCTTTACAATGAATATACATATGACATACTTTAAGCTTGATACAAATATTTTATTGCTGTTTTAAGGGAGAAAGCCAAAGTGTTCCCAACTGGCCCCCCAGGGGGAACCTTTGAACAAGGCTTGACATTTTTGAACGGCTTGGTTTTTTACAGTGTTTATGTTAAAATATAAATGTAGTTTATTGAAACATATCAGAAATGCATTTATTTATTAAAAAAATATATACAAAAAATTTCGAAAATTAAAAAATTCAGATCAAAATTTATTAAAACATAAAATGACATAAAAATAAAACTTAATATGGTGAAAAATACAGTTAATTTCGTAGTCTTATAATTTGTTTAACGAAAGAAAACTTTCATAGAATTCTTCCTGTGCCCTTACAACCAAAAGAAAAAAGTTTACAATTACACTGCGAAAACATGGTCACCCATGAACAATTTGTCGACAACTGAAAAAGCTAGCCAAAGTGGTTTACGCAGATAAAGAAAAGATTGTCATATGCAAAAATGTGGTACCGGTCGGAAAGAATTTAAACCAAGATTTTATGAGCGCTGTTCAAAGGTGCCCGTTCAAAAGGTGCCACCATCTCCCCTATAAAAGAAGTTATTCGAGTTTCAAATTGAAAATCCATAAAACCACATTTTTCTCAATATTTACCATTATAAAATTAATTTTCGATGTGACCAAGAAAAACCAAAGGTATTTTCGTTGTCCAGGGACTCCAACTAAACGAAATTGGTACATTAGAACCCCTGAAAAATTTTCGTGTCGCACAGTGTTATTACAGTTGGGCAATCCAGTTCACTTATCGATCTTTCTCGTTCCTTTAGGAACTAGTTCCTTAATATAGTTCCTTTGTCATGTAATTCCTTTACTCCATACAGTTTCTTTGCTCCATATAGTTCCGATTCCTACATTGTTCTATAAAATCTCTCTCTTTCATCGTTCTTTTTGATTTTTCGTTTTTTTCCATATAGATCCTTTGCTCTATATAGTTGCTTTGATCCATATAGTACCTAACGAAAAAAAATAACTATGAAAGGAACTACGTAGGAGTCGGAACTATATGGAGCAAAGAAACTGTATGGAGTAAAGTAAAGCTTTACTCCATACATACATAGTTCCTTTAAATCTCTCTCTTTCATAGTTCTTTTTGTTTTTTGGTTTTTTCCATATAGTTCCTTTGCTACAAATAGTTCCTTTGCTCCATATAGTTCCTTTGATCCATATAGATTCTTTGATCCATATAGTTCCTTTGCTCCATACAGTTCCTTTGTTCTTAATAGTTCCTTTGATCCATATAGTTCCTTTACTCCAAACAGTTCTTTTGCTCTTCCTTTTCATTTCAAGTATCTGCTAGTATACATATGGTGGAAGGTATCGTTAAGTTCGGCCCGGTCGAAAGTGAGAGATAAACAAAGGAGAATAACTGCAGTAACAAATTCGTTAGGTAGGTGAGGAATATAACAAATAAACCGAAAGAGAAATAGGTGGATATGGTATGTAGATATTGTTATTGCAAATTTTACAATGTAATTTCTCTGCTTGATAGAATAACCGCAAGGGATAAAATAACGTTGGGTTTGAGAAAATTGGCAATGTGATTTTTGTTTTCGTATTGCGAAGTGATCATGCTATAATAACTGATGAGAATACAACAAAACTATTGTGTTTGGTTGGTGAGATGGGAAACCCAAAAACGTTACCAAACGAACAATATTTTTTTATAATTAAACAACTGAGAGATTACAAACAATGTGTGTCGATTGTGCAAATATCACTACGGGCCCCACCGTATACATCTGAAATAAATTTAAGAAGTGATAATAACAATAACACCAAATGCTTTTGTATGATCAACGCGACGTAGTGTGAATAAATTCCATATTTGTAGCAACGACCGTGTATACAATTAGAGAGTATATGCAATGACTGAAATTTATAAGAGAACTGTATTTAGGGTGCTTGAATTTAACAACACTCGTAGGAGTAATTGAAAGTCGACCAATGCCAATTTTATATCGATTAAAAATGGCAAACAATTGAAAATGACTAGCCTCGTGGTAGCTCACTTTAACAGAAATCTGAGTCTACGTACCTGATATTAGTAAAGAGGTTGATGGTGGGGGATGGGTTTCTGGGTGATCAATTTTTTAGTTCGAGGAAGCGGCTATAAAAGTGAATACAAAACATTTAACAAGAAATCATTACATATTGAATTACAAAATCGCAAAAAACACATTTTGTTTAAAACATCTAATATAATGTAAAATAAAATATATACAAAATTAAACAACTACGCAAAAAAATTAAAAATTGTACATGAAATGAAAACATAAAAAAGACGAATTACAAAAGCAAAGTTAAAACACAATACCACACAATACATGTACCTATATTGAACACAAGTAAATTACAATAAAATTGCAAAAACACAAAAAAACAAATCTGATAAATAACAGAAAGAAAAAACAAAAAAGGTTTTTACAATAAACATTTTGTCCATGCGAGCCGATGAGTGTTTTTTAAATAAATAACAAATCTAACAAGTGAAAAAGCGCTAAGTTCGGCCGGGCCGAACTTTGGATACCCTCCACCATAGTTATACTGAGTGATACATACAATGGAAATATAGGGAACATACCAAAAAGTGGGCATATACCGATAATTCTACAAACCGATTTATGTAAACCATTATGTACACCAAATACAAACTTCAGCAATTTTTAATGGGGATTTTTCCTAAAATCTGCAAGATCCAAAAAGTGGACAGATAACGCAAGATAGAATATAAAATCCTCAAACTACTGCAATTTTGATTGCAAAATTCTATTAGGCTATGCCCAAAGGGGAACCAATATTGATTACATTGTGTAGGACACAGTGAATATTTGGGGATATCATTATATGAGGGCTATCCCTAATTCATGACCGGTATATGCAAATTTTGAACCCAATATTTTAATTGTTTATCTCAACAGATGGCTAAATAGTGTTTGTAGGGTAAACATTGACTATTCCCCGTAACGACTACCCAACCGCAATACACTGAACAAATCAGATAACCATTTTAATATAAACAAGTGAAAAAGCGGTAAGTTCGGCCGGGCCGAACTTTGGATACCCTCCACCATAGATATATTGACAGGTACTATAAATGAAAATATAGGGAACATACCAAAAAGTGCACCTATACCGACATTTCTAAAAACGGATTATGTAAACCATAATACAAATTTTAGAAAATTTTAAAGGATAATTATACCCTCAGCCTTATGGCTAATTAGTGTGTATACACTTTCACACGGTGAAAATGTGCCTCATCGAAATATTGGTTCTAGACCCCATGTTTCTTTGGACCAAATCCGTTTCAGAAAATTTAGATTTCATCCGAACTTTGCCCATCTTATTATTTCTTCCAAACTTAGTTCAAATTCGAAGATGGGGAATATCGGTCCACTCCTTCTGGAACCTCCAATCAGGGGCTAGGTCTAAATGCGGCTATAGTTCACTACCGAACCTAACGTTCTAATTTTTTATCTCTCTATCCTTCGCAGTTGAAATGATTACAAAAGGGTCTTAGAACCAAACCCAAAACGCGCAACAAATCAGATAAATATTTTAATATAAAAAAGGGAGTATATGGGGACTACCCCAAAAAGGGGGCGAATATTAATAATTTTTGGTAGGGAGATTTGTTACCATATACCACTACAAAATACCAAATTGCAGCAAATTCGGTTGAAAACGGCGCTCAAGAACCCCAAAATACCGAAAATTGGGGGTACCCTTATATGGGGGCTATCCGAAAAAATAGACCTATATTCATAATATTTTGTGGAGAGATTTGGAAACTATTAAGAACTCAATGTACCAAATTTCAGCGTATTCGGTAGAAAAACGCGCTCAAGAACCCCAAAATACCAAAAATTGGGGGGTATCCGTATATGGGGGATATCCGAAAAAATTGACCTATATTTATAATTTTTTGTGGAGAGATTTTGTACCTATTAAGAACCCAATGTATTAAATTTCAGCGTATTCGGTTGAAAAACGCGCTCAAGAACCCCAAAATACGGAAATTGGGGGTACCCTTATATGGGGGCTATCCGAAAAAATGTACCTATATACATAATTTTTTGTAGAGAGATTTGGTACCTATTAAGAACTCAAAATATGGGGGCTACCAGAAAAAGTGGACCTATATTTATAATTTTTTGTGGAGACATTCAGTACCCAATAAGAACTCAATGTACCAATTTTCAGCGTATTCGGTTGAAAAACGAGCTCAAGAACCCCAAAATACCGAAATTTGGGAGGTACTGTTATATGGGAGCTATGCCTACACGTGGACCGATATATCCCATCTTCGAACTTGACCTGCCTGCAGACAAAAGACAACCCTATGCAAAATTTCAGCACCCTATCTCAATTCCTTCAGAAGATAGCGTGATTACAACAGACGGACGGACGGACGGACAGACGGACGGACGGACATGGCTAGATCGTCTTAGAATTTTACCCTGATCAAGAATATATATACTTTATAGGGTCGGAAATGAGTATTTCGATGTGTTACAAACGGAATGACAAAATTAATATACCCTCCATACTATGGTGGAGGGTATAAAAAAGGTCAGTGCAAAAAAATAAAAATCAAAAGGATAATATTTATTAAAAGTGGAACTGGAACTGGTAGTTCATTTCAGTAAACAAGCGTGAAGTACACCAGCGTGATAGTGATAGAACAGAATAACAATCAGTTAGAAAAAATATATAACACAAATACCAAAAAGTGAACATAACTGACAAATAACAAAACTGAAATTGCAATTGCCAACAGTGAGTGACATTCCAACAACAAAGGCGCCAAGAGAAAAAGAACAGACGAAGAAGAACACAGAAGTTGGAGCAGAAGAGACCTAAAAACACGGCGAGTAACTACCTGTAATACCCCTGTGTAAATAATTTGAAACTGTTGGACAAAATTACCCAAAATCACACATATCGTACCGAGGACTGACGTTGATCTTAGGGTGCAGAGGGAATACGCACATACGTCCACATAGACACATATACACAAACCTATTTTTTGAACATTTGCATTACAAACTTTGCAAATTTTGGGAATTTGTTTGTCTAAAATTGAAACAAACTCAGTAAAATAAATTAGAAATCTCAGTGGAGAGATAGAAATAGAGAATACCTAACACATACATAAATTTTTATTTATACACTTTTAAAGGGAGAAGTTTGGTCTCTTGTGGAAAAACACGTTACTACATGCAAACTTGAAAAAGTTGAGCATATTTAGAACCTTTGTGGAAATTTTATAACTTTTGTGGAAATTTTGTAACTTTTGTGGAAATTTTTGAAGTTTTGTAGACAATTTCGAACTTTTTTGGAAAATTTGGAACTTTTGTGGAAATTTGAAAACATACGCTCTCTCTCTATACTCTTTGTCCGTCAGAATTTGGAATTAATTTATTTTGGAAAATTGACCAGCCATTTTTTGGATTTTTTACATTAAACTTGTTTTTGCATCTTATTGGATTTGAGAAAAATTTGGAATTTATTTGGAATCAACACATACAATTTACGATTTTTGGCGTCAAAATTTACAGATACAAAAACACTATTCTATGTGAATACATAACCGCCATATTAAGATTTGTTGGCGGAATTTTTCGGCGTAATAATTTACAGACACATACATATTTTTGGGAACTCATACTATTTTACACCAATACATAATCGCTATAGATAGATTTTATGGCGCGATTTTTGGCGTCATAATTTAGACTTACATATTTTCTGGAGAAACATACTATTATATATCAATACATAATCGACATATTAAGATTTTTTGGCATTATAATTTACACTTACATATTTTCCGGAGATACTTACTACTATATATTAATATAGTCGCATAAAATAACATAGTCGCCATATTACGATTTTTGCTGGAAATTTGGGCGTAATCGCAACACATACAACATACATGAATATAAAAACTTATATTGGTAAACTCAAATAATTTGTTCGAACATTTTGGTATTCATGATATTACACATTGATGATTAGTTTTTACATTTGAACAGTTTTTGAGAAAACAAAAAATTTTATTACATTTTATGGAAAAATACCGATGTTCGCATTTATAATATTTGTTAATTACAATATATATTTGAACAGAAAGTTTGAACTCTAAAACTTTTTGTCTTTGCTACAAACTAAAATCTTCCTGCAAGCGAAATTTTAAGCGATTTTAGACATCGTTGAACAATTTTAAAATTTTTTGGAAAAAACTTTCCGCAACCCTACGTACAACTTGGATTACAAAACACCATTTAAGTTTCTGGACAACATTGTGGATTTTTAACCTTATTTGGAAAAACTTAAAACTTTATTTCCTTTCACAACCCATCGAACGATAAAAGAGTATTTTGGACTGCATCAACAAATTAACTAAGACAAAATAATCTTTTTCGGCTTCAAGATGAAATATTTGTTTGAAATATTTTTTTCTTTCCTTTTATCAACTCAATCGTAAATCAAAGAACACACACTCAGACTGAAAAAATTTACTTTACAAATAATTTGGGAATTAACCTCAAAATTTTACACCGTGGAATTCTTTAAAAATGTTTTTTGAACCATTACAAACTTACTTTCTCGAGATATGAGCTACTTTATCATATTCTTGCAAAGCAAAAATTTGTTATAGAGTCGAACCCTCAACAGTATCAGGATGGAAAAAAGTATGCGTGAACAGATTGCAAACTGCGTAAACGATCTGCAGGATTTTGCTTCAATTTTCTCAATTGCAAAAACATATAAGGACGTAAATTCTTTGGAGCTTCCACTATAAGAGTTGAATTCATTTTATGATCAAGTCAAGCGAGCGTATGTGAAGTGTAGGGATCATGTTCAAGAAGCCGATGAGAAACCAATAGACAAAAATAAACTGAGAACACGTTATTTGGAGGCAATTGATACTTACAAAAAGGCGATAAGTTCCATTAATGGACAAATTCAGACAATCAAGCAGCAATTGGAGGAAAAAATCAAACGAGAGTCTCAAATGGAGTAGAAACTGACTACTGAAGCCGATTTTGCACCAATATCAAGAATACCACCATGCGATACTGACTCTTTTAAAAGAGGATACAATGCTTGGCCAACTTTTAGAGATTTATTTTCTGCTATTTATATTGAAGATTGCAAAACTTTACCATGTTGGAATGATTCTGACAAATTTTTGACTCACATCGGTTGGAAACATTAAACCAAGTTTTTCAAAATATGGTCAAGTCAAATCGGATCCAAACTAAATTGAAATATACCAACAGTTTTCAAACAAATATTAACCACAACTCGAAAATACAGGGAATAGGATTAACCCAAATTCTCAGCAATCAAAAAAACCTTACCAAATATTTGTCAAATGTGAAAAGAAAATCATTATCCACAATTTCAAACAAAGAATGTGAATGACAGAATTCAGGTTGTGAAAATGTCTCATTTATGCTATAATTGTTTATCTTCGAATCACGGAGTTATGGAATGCAAGAGTCGTTTTGGCTGTAGGAACTGCAGTCAAAGACACCACACTTTGCTACATAAGGGAAATGAAACTCAACATGCAATACAACACCTAGATAGAGATGAAGCACGCCCTAGTACAAGTGCTGCAGCACTTGTATACAGTTCACACTTATACAGTCCACATCGAATGAAGAACCAGAAAACATTACAACATTAACTCTGCACGATAAAGGAAATAATCCAACAAATCTCAGAGACACATTACTTTTCACCGCAATTGTACAAATAGAAGCAAACGGTCAATTTTATAATGCAATAGCAGTTATTGATTGATTGGTACAATTTTATAGGATGGAAAGAAAATTTTTGAAAACACCTGAAATCAAAGAAGATTATGACAAAACAATCCTAGAATATCTCGAATTGGGACATATGTGGAAAATTTCACAATATGATATTAATAATACTCCAAATTACAATTTACTATTTATTCGAAAATCCCCTTGCGAATTACAGTCACTTTAGGAAAAAACTGTGAGTAGTGTTTGGCATTGCGAACACTTATGCAATTGGCAGAAGACAGAAAAAATATATACCCATTAGCCTTAAAAATAATTTCGGAAAATGTATATGTCGATGATGTCTTAGCTGGAGGACACACATTGCCAGAAACCATTAAAGCTCGAAAAGAACTTATTGCTGCGATGGAATCTGCAGGATTCGAATTAATGAAATGTGCAGCAAATGACTTACAAATTATTGAAGATTTATCAGCCGAAAAATTGGTACCAGTAAATTTGTTAGACATTTCTGAGGATGCATCTACCAAAACTTTAGGCATTCGGTGGAATATATTGGGAGATTTCTTTACCTTTACACCTCCAAACATTGAAAATAGAAATTCCTATACGAAAAGGGATGTTCTTTCAACCATAGCAAAACTATTCGAACCTTGTGGTTGGCTAGCCCTAATTGTTGTAGTAGCTGAACTCGTTATGCAGCAAATGTGACTGGATAAGATAAACTAGGACGATACTTTAAAACCTATTACAATGATAAATTTGAGAAATTCCGTCAACAATAGTTGTGATCCCAAGATGGATTCATTACTCTCCAAGCAGCAATATTGAAATACATGGATTTTGTGATGCTGCCGCATTATATATAAGAGTGGAAAACATGAACAACGAAAAATAATCTTTTCTTTTGACCGCAAAAACAAGAGTTGCTCCAATTAAAAAGGTTTCACTTCCCAGGTTGGAATTATGCGGAGCTGTTCTACTGTCAAAATTGACAGCCTCAATACTAAAAGACCTTCAAATTTCAAATGTTTCTGTCCAATTTTGGACCGATTCTACAATAGTTCTTGCATGGCTTAAGAAACCTCCATGTCGTTGGTCGACCTTTGTCGGAAATCGAATATCTGAGATCTTAGAAAATGTTGGAAATGAAAACTGGAAACATGTAGACTCAGATCAGACTGAGATTTGGGAGAAAATAGCAAAATTTAAGAATTATATCTCCAGAACTTACAGCATAAGAAATCCATGAAGGCAAAAGAGCTGTCATAATCAGCACACAACAATTCTACTTTCCAACTGAATGAATTATATTATATTATATCATCAAGCAGTACTTTATTAACATTAAACCCTTTTTTAGACTCGAAGGGTCGCCAATTCTTACCTAAAATGAGCGCCACCCTATTGTTCTGCCATACAATGCAAAATTAACACAATTACTTGTTGAATTTACACATAAAATAACATTACGTTGTGGAAACCAACTAATGACACGAATCTTAAGATCAGAATTTTGGATATTCAGATTAAAACCCTTGGTCAAAAAGGTCATCCACAACTGCAAACCATGTGTATTATACAAAAGCCAATCACAAAGACAAATAATGGCATCCTTGCCCCCATAAAGAACCTTACTTTCACGCTCATTTAACAACACTGGAGTCGATTTCGCTGACCCATTTAACATAAAAAACTTTACTGGAAGAGCTTGTCTAATAACTAAAGGCCATACATTTAGAAGCTACTAGCGATTTATCAACCTAGTCATTTCAGACGCGGTTGTCCCTCATGTATATATTGTGATAATGGAACCAACATTGTTGGAGCTGCTGAAATCATTTAAAAAGGATAGACTCCAATTTTTCAAAAACTTACAAAATTCGGTCATCCACCACAATATTCAACACAACCTCTGTATATTTTTGATATGTTCTGACACCACTTCCTGAGTTGGATCAATCACGGATGCTGTTTGGCATTACTGGCATCTCCCCTACACATTCCCTCTGCAAATACCGTAGGGCGCGGATGACCTACCAGCGGGGGAAGTAGTTGTTTTGCTCTCCTTGCTATTTCCACTCATTGGAAAATGTATATGTATTAGTAGAAATAGACAAACGATCCTCTGCGATCACAAGAACTCTCACTTCTCTTGTCTTGTAGCTATCGAAGAGTCAACTTGCTAACCAACCTTCTTATCGAATTAACGTCTACGCGTTAGTACTAATAGGCCTCTGACGCCACCACACCAAATTACATAAGGTAATTTAATTGTTTGTTTACGAAAAGAAGCACCAATAAAAACAATGAATTGAATATTATATTAATCACTTGTGTTTTATTTCCTTGCTATATCTTCTCTTTTCTTTGCATTTGCACCACACGCGCGTATCACCATTGACTGCCTGGGAGCTCTCGTTCTTGTTTCATCCCGCTCCCTCGAGTTAATTATTTGCACACCCCCTCCATCACCATCAGCACGGCGAGGAGTAGAGCAAGTCCTCGCCTAAACATTTGGTCGCATCGAGCCAGATAATAAGTAACCAGCCGCGTATTTGTTGTTGTTTGCACGGACTGAAGCCGTCTTTTTGTTATTATTTGGAGAAATATTGGAATAAATCACCGCAACAACAAATCACCATACTAACCCAGGTACGTAAACTCAGATTGCTTCAAAAAGTGAGCTACCGCGAGTGTTAGTATTTTTCGTCTGTTCGAATTCGTGTCTTTAAAATTGAGCATTGGTCAAATTTTAATCACCCTACGCGTGTGTTATTGCTAAACCATACAGTCCACTCTAGTCATTGCATATACTTTTGTATTGTATGCTCTTCCGTTGTCACGAACTTTACATTTCGTTAGTTTGTACTGATCACCCTACGTCGCGGTGGTCATACAAAACCTTTCCGAGTTGTTGTTATTATGACTTGTTTGCTAAATTATTCCTTCTCATTTATACGGAGAGAATTTGCAGTGATCCATATTTACACTAACAACGCAAATTGTTCCCAACGATCGGTTGTTAAAATATAAAAAAAATCACCGCTCCATATATTGTTCGTTTGGTTAATTTGTTGCTCTTCCCCTCTCACCAACCAAACGCAATAGCTTTGTTGTAATCTCCCTCGATCACTTCTTTTTTACATTGCAATAACAACACAAGCATCACTTGTCGTGAACGCACTTTGGTCATTTGGTTTATTTGTTGTTTAAATTCTCACCAACCAAACGAATTGGTCGTGTTGTTATCCCCCCTCGTTTGTTCTAACAAGCAAAGTTAAATTTGTAATATTTGCAATAACAACATTTCATCTCTTCACTCACCTATTACTCGAAAACAATAACAACAATCATAACCCAACAGTCCACTGTCTTGTTGTTTGGTTTATTTGTTACTTACTCAACCACCAATCAAACATTCCTGGTTGTTATTGTTGTTCGGCTGTACTGATCGATTCTCACATAATAATTTGCACTGTAATATTGCAATAACAACACACGTGCATTCCACGCGCTTTTTTTAGCGTCACCTTGGTATAACAGAAAATATACCAACAATTGTTGTCGGCTCCAACTCTCACTGTTGGATCGTTTCTCGCGTTTACGCATAGACATTTCTCTGTTAGCGTCGCTTGTGTTTTATTCTGTTTTGTGTGATATTCGTTATTCGCCACACTACAGCACAGTGGTACCAAGCGACAAAAATTGTGGATTTAAAAAATTAATATTAAACTTATTTTTTGAATCTTTTCGAAATAATTAATGTTTATTGGTAAGGTATTTGATATTTTTGGACATTTACACCCTACAGTCGACTACTATTTTACTCTATTAGAGCACATCTAGTACATGGAAAAATATTAATTTTTCGAATATTTCTTCATTGTTTTTGGTTATTTATTCAATATTTTTGAAAATTTGAGTACTTCTTGTACGGTTTTCGAATTTGTTGGCAACCTGCTGCACCCTACATTTGGCACATTTGGGCAACATTTTCTCTTTTTTATTAAAATTTGGTGGAATTATTTGCTATAAATTTTAGTTTCTGCCAATTATACGCAATTACTGCTGGAAAATATTTGGTTTTCGCAGTACTTTTGAACACATATACCCAGCGTTTGCATTGACCTCCTCAAATACACCCTACATTTGGTAGAATTTTGCAAAATTTGAGGATATTAAAAAAAAAAGAAAAATAAAAACAACATTTGTATTTTGTTGTCGTACTGGGGAGAGTTTTTTATAATTTGCTCTACATTTGTCTTTGGAAGATATTTTTGCTAACTTCCCCATTATTTTTGGAGGTTTTGTTGTATTTCTCTATTTTTGTTGAGCTATAGTAACTTTTGTTGAATTTTGCGATTTTTTTCATTTAATTAATTGTTCTTTGTTCTTCAATTAAGAAATTTCGTTTTGCGGGTTTTCACATTTCAGGAACAAAATGTCGATAACTCCTCTTACTCGTTTCATTAGAGCTACTGAAATTGTTTTGAAAAGTGTAGCAGCATTTGAAAAGGTAAAAGAATCTACGTATTCTGTCTGCAACCTTGAAATTCGTAGTTCAGAAATTCGAAGGTTGTGGAATAGAGTCCAGTGCACTTATGATGAGTGTAAAACCTACCTCACGACATCCCGACTGCACAGAATGAGAGTATAGATGTCGTCGAGGAGAACTACAATAGTGCATTCCTTGCATATAGTTGGTGTTTATCCACCATAAATCGGCATCTCGGTCGCCTTAAATTACATGTTAATGATAACAGTTCTCCTACTATAGCTCCTGTAATTTCACCACCTCCACTAGATTGTAATGACTCCATTTCACCTTCCGGATTGCTTTCTAGCAAGTCCGTCGATTCGGGTTCTGTGCAGTCCACCACCTCTCTCGTTGCTCCTGAAATTCAATCTTCTACCACCTCCAACAGCTACACTTGCCCACCTTTCGATAATCATAGTTTTGTTGTCCCACCTATCGACATTGAAGTTTTTGTTGGGGATTTCATATCTTGGTCCACCTTCCGGGATCTCCTCACCACATTATTTGTTAACAATTCTAGTCTTTCGGATATTGAACGTCTCTGTCATCTAATGCAGAAAACCACCGGTGAGGCTCGTGAAATCGTTTCCAGATTTCCACTCACCAATTGTAGTTTCCCTTTAGCGTGGAAAGCTCTCTCAGATACTTATGAAAATAAACGTATCATAGTAAATTGTTACCTAAAATCTTTGTTTGACATCCCCTCCGTCGAGATTGAAACTATTTCTGGCCTTAAAACTATCCAACGTGGGATAAATGGTTGTCTCGCTGCAATGTCAGTCTATGACGTCACCACGGATCATTGGGTTCCGATTGTTGTTTTTATTTGTTTGCAGCGATTGCCAAAATTGACTTTGACTCTGTGGGAGCAAAGTATCAACATCAAATCGTCGTTGTCTACCTGGAGAGAATTAAATACTTTTCTAACAGAGAGAATACAAACATTGATCTGCCTTGAAAATATCCTCCCCTCCAAAAAGGTATTGTTGTCGCCAATGAAAACTCTTTCTTTTAACTCTTCTAAGAAGTCACCTTGCAATATCAATCCACCTAATTCCACCCATAAATTGTTGTCGGTGCAGCATTCAAAATGTGTCACTCATTCTCCACCTGTGAAACCATCACTGAAAATTTCTTGCACCATTTGTCCTAATCAGAGTCATCATCTGCGACTTTGCCCCCAGTTTTTAAAACTTTCATTTGAGGACAAATTTTTGATTATGAAGAAAAATAAGTGTTGTATAAATTGCTTATCCCGTAGTCATGCAGTTAAAGACTGCAAAAGCAAATTTAGTTGCAATATGTGCAAACAAAGACACCACAGCCTTCTTCACCGGCCACAAATTAATAGAGTTGTTGCTTCTTCCAAAACTCCTCCGGCTTTCACCAAAGTCAAAAGTCGAGAATCTTCTTTTTTGTCGCGGTCTTCGGACAAAAAACTTAAGAATCACCAGATACCTCACCCCTCCCAAGATACCAATGTTCTCTTAGGATTAGCAATTGTTAATATAGTTCATAATGGAAAAACGCATCCTACGCGTGCCATTATTGATCCTTCTTCAAAGGTATATATTGTTAGTAGAAAACTTAAAAACTGCAAATCTCCTACACCAAGAGAAGTCTGTTCTCTTAAGTTGTCATCCCCTAAAAATTCATCCAGAATTATTGAAACAAAGGCATTTGTTCGGCCTAGTGTTAAGGGGAAATTGTTTTCACCTCCACCTATTTCGACGTTGAAATCTAAAATTCCTTTAGATTTAGCTGATACCTTTAATGGTAGCCCAGTAGATTTGCTACTTGGCGCTGATCTCTATCCCCAAATATTGGAAGCTGAACCACCAAAAATAGTTTTGAATTCATTTCGGGTACTTGCCTATTTTCGGGTACTTGCTCACCGGTTCACTTCCTCGTCCTACTAGCACCTAACATCGCAAATATAAATCGGAAATTGAAATCTACTTTTTTAGTAAATGCTAACATCGTTTTGAACTTATACATCACCCATTTACTAAACATATCGCTTTGCTATTAAATTGTAACTTTGAACAGCTCACTTGAAATCTGAATTTACGTTCTTTTAAAGATATATTAACCCATATTCCATTGTATTTGCTACTTAGTCGGTCGTAGCAAGGGGGCCGGAATGTATATTTTTGATATGCTCTGACACCACTTCCTTAGCTGGATCAATCACGGATGCTGATTGGCATTACTGACGCCACCACACCAAATTACATAAGGTAATTTAATTGTTTGTTTACGAAAAGAAGAAGCACCAATAAAACCAATGAATTGAATATTATATTAATCACTTGTGTTTTATTTCCTTGCTATATCTTCTCTTTTCTTTGCATTTGCACCACACGCGCGTATCACCATTGACTGCCTGGGAGCTCTCGTTGTTGTTTCATCCCGCTCCCTCGAGTTAATTATTTGCACACCCCCTCCATCACCATCACACGGCGAGGAGTAGAGCAAGTCCCTCGCCTAAACAACCTCAATTGAAAATTTATTCTTCCTGGGGCACCTCATGTGGGCAGTCTATGGTAAACCGGCGTCAAATATGTTAAAATACATTTGCGAAAATCAATTCCGAAAATAAACTTTACATTTGAGGAATTGTGTACTATTTTAACACGAATTGAAACATGCTTAAATTCTAAACTTTTGAGTCCAGCTGGTGAAGATCCAATGATTTTTCTCCCCTGACACCAGGTCTCTTTTTGATTGGCACCCCAATTCTTCCTCCACCCTAGCCTGATTTTTCCGATGGTGACTTAACTCTAGCCAACAGATAGAAAAGACTTAAAATAATTTCCCAACATTTTTATTAAAGATGGAAATCAGAATATCTTAGAGAGCTACACCGTTGAACAAAATGGAAATACGAAAAGAAAATCTGAAAGAAGGGGATTTGATAGTTATAAAACTGTTTTAAATAATTAAAAGAAAGCAGCTACTGTTATCTATGCACAAGTTAGACGCAAATCGAAACCTTGACGACATGGAGGAACTTAACGAGCAAATCAACAAATTGCAGGAAGTGATCGTTCAACAAGAACGACGGATTTTAGAACAACAGCAACAACTTCAATAACAAGCCCTACACCATCCAAACAACAACCAAACTAATGATTTAACCTTATCCCCTAGGGACATCATAGAACAATTTAGACGGCTAAAGCCATTGGAGTCAGACAGCCTCATCCAGTTTATATCGTCTGCCGAAAATACAATCAACTTATGCAGTACCAACGCCAAACTGATGGAGTACGGCCTACAAATCATCGTCAACGAAAAAAATTAACGGCAACTATTCCTACTTGATCAGACAATTGGGACCCAAAGCAATGTGAGACAATAACAAAAAAGTTCTGAAACATCATCTACAGCCCAGTAAAATATACTCCGACATATTCAACTCTTGTAGACTAGTTAAGGTAAGAAATTTAAGCGAATTATTTAGTTTCTTCCGAAAATCTAAATATGAACTAGCAGAGATATATGACTTCGATGCCACAAGGCCAGAGATCTACTCACCTCTGTGTGTCGATCGTGACCTTGTGAACATCATGATAAGAAAATAGACGGACCATTGAGAGCACACCTAAACGGGGACGAAAAAATGATAGACATTATTCTACAATACACAAGATTAGGGCTACTCTATGATAAAAGAACAATCCACCATAACCACAGATCAGTAGTCAACAAAAATGACGGACAGAATTCAAGAAAGAACAGCGAGGCAGAAAAAGAAAAACGGGAAGTACCCACTAGTTCCAAATTTTAACAGAATGATAAATATCGTAATAAATTCCATACAACCTACAATAACAGCGACGAAAAAATAATACACAATCAACTAATAGAGCTCCCAGAACAAACGATTCTACACAACAAGACATATGAGCGTTGACACCAAACAGTCGAACTCTCCCTCATACATGGAGGTAGAAGCCATCCAAGAAACGGAACCAGAAGTCCAAGAGGAAGTAAATTTTTTAGCGTGGCCTCTTAAACAAAGTTACTATTAATACCAATAACAACTGGAAAACAAAAAATTAGATGCTTAATTGATATTGGTTCAACAACCAGCATTCTAAAAAATAACTTACTAAAAGAGCAATTTCCAAAAGGAACTGTAGAAAAACCACATTATTACAAAACACTGAATAAGGTAAATTATGCCGTAACCACTCCTTTTCATAGAGAATTCAGGTGCCCAGGAAGACTGCAGTGGAAGCTAATAGTTTTCACAAATGAAAATTTTTCCGGCATAATAGGCCAAAATTTCTTAAAAGCTTTGAAAATTAAGATTAATTAAACTGCGATCAACAATACATCGATATATTGGGGTTCAGATTATTTTTTGAAGAATACATCTATCCAAATAAAATTGAAAGTATATGTTCTTTAGAACCAATGGAAACAAATGATATTTCAAAAAATTTCTAATTTGATCACCTCAATTCCGAAGAAGAAGAAACAACCCGAAGGTTGCTTTCAAAATTCAAAGACTTTTTCTTTAAAGAAGGAGATATTCTCTCAGCGACGGATGAAATCATTACGACATTAGATAAACCTCTTTACTCAAAGATATACAGGTACCCTTAGGTCCACCAAACAGAAATAAACCGCTAAATTCAAGAAATGTTCAAACAAAACATTATAACGAAAAGCAACTGCCCTTATAATAGCCCATTGTGGATAGTAGAAAAGAAGTTAGATAATTCTGGTAAAAAGAAATACAGACTTGTTGTTGACTACCGAAAATTAAACGAATTTACGGTTGATGACAAATACCCTTTTCCAAACCTTAACTCCCTGTTGGATAAACTTGGTAGATCTCTATACTTCACTACCCTTGACCTAGCCATAGGCTTTCACCAGATTCCAGTCAGAGAGGAGGATAAGAAGAAAACGACATTTTCAACCCCAACGGGTCATTACGAGTTTATTCGAATGCCTGATGAATAAAGTCCTAAAGGGTCATATAAATAAAACCTGCGTTGTCTACATGGATGACATTCTTGTGTTTAGCACATCCTCACAGGAACATATAACCACCCATCAGAAAAAATCTTTAAACTATTAAGAAAGGCGAATATAAAAATTCAAGTCGACAAATGCGACTTTCTAAAAAAGAGACAAAATTTTTAGGCCATGTCCTTACTACTCATGGCATCAAGCCAAATCCAGATAAAGCATCTAAAATACGAAAACTTAAAGTCCGAAGTACAGAAAAACTAATCAAATCCTTCTTGGAAATGACAGGGTTCTATAGAAAGTTCTTAAAGGATTATGCAAACATTGCATTTCCCATGTCAAAATGTCTCAAGAAAAACGAGAAAATTAATGTTAACGACCCGGCATATCTTGTCGCACTAGAAAAACTAAAAGATCTCATTACTAACTCGCCAATATTGAGATATCTTGAATTCCGTAAAAAGTTTAAAGTAACAACTGATGCGAGTAATTTCGCAATAGGCGCAGTACTCTCCCAAGAGGGGCACCCAATTGCATATGGATCTAGAACCCTTAATAGACTGAATGCAACTACGCAACAATCGAGAAAGAATTGCTTGTCATTGTATGGGCAGTGCAGTACTACAGACCCTATTTGTTTGGTAGGGAATTCGATTTGGAAAGTGGCCACCAACCACTCAAGTGGTTAATGTCCAAATATACGGGGATAGATATAGATCCCAGACTCAAGAGATGGCTAATAAATTTAGAGGAATATAATTTTTTAATTGATTATATAAAAGGCAAAAACAATTGCATCGCAGATTTGCAAAGTCGAATAAAAGAATACGAAATAAATCATTGGAAGGACGAAGAAAACACAGGCGAATATATGGAAATGGAACAGCCTGAGCATAAAAGTTCAATACATGATGAATACAAAAACGCCTCATTAGAAGTACTAACAGCCCACTCTCAAGAGGAGGACCTGGGATACATTGTACCTATTCTAGACACGGTTGTTAACAGATTTAAAATTCAAATTATCCTAACTGAAGAAAAGAAGAGAAACGGTCACAACAATATTCGAGAAAAAGAGGATATACATAGAAAGAAGCGACATAACCAACGGACATGTTCCCGATATTTTACGTAGGGAACTATCAAAAGGAAAAGTAGGGATCTATTCTTTCCTCAGTGACCATGAATATTATCAAGTTTATAAAATTTTATAGAATGAATATTCTGCCAATCCTCATATAAAATTTGTTGCAAGGGATATAGAATCCGAAGATGAACTAAAAACACAGATCGCACTATTTCATAAAAACGAAAGCGGACACTTTGGCATTACGGCAGCATACGAAAAACTGAAATCGGTCGAATATAACCCAGACCTCAAAACTCAAATCTACAAAATCATAAACAACTGTGAGATATGCAGTGGAGGTAAATACGATCGAACCCCAATGAAAAATAAGTTCAGTTTAACAGAACCCCCAATACAATTAACGAAACAATTCATATAGATACATACGTAAATAACAAACAGTCTTTTATCGTGTTTATAGACAAATTTTCAAAACATGTTACATGCTTCCATCTACCAGATAGAAACAACATAACAATTACTAACAAAATCCACAAATTCATAGCATTAAAAGGAAACCCCCAAAAATTTGTGTTCGATAACGAATTTAACGCAATCACAATAAAAAAAATTTTGGATAAAGAACACATCCAATTTCACGCTACAAAACCAAATATCCATACAGGTAATAGTGACATAGAAAGACACATAAACGGAAAAAATAAGAAGAAAATAACATTGTAAACGAAACCAATATTGTCCTACATGTAATACAACCAATAGAAATATTTGACATTATAGACGCTCTAGAACAAAACAAAATAAACTTAGGTAGCAACTACAAGAACATAATAAACATCCTTAGAACAAAATTAAAGTCTATCTTGCCATCAAGAAATAGAAATAAAAGGGGCCTTCCAAATTAGATGCTTAATTGATATTGGTTCAACAACCAGCATTCTAAAAAATAACTTACTAAAAGAACAATTTCCAAAAGCAACTGTAGAAAAACCACATTATTACAAAACACTGAATAAGGTAAATTATGCCGTAACCACTCCTTTTCATAGAGAATTCAGGTGCCCAGGAAGACTGCAGTGGAAGCTAATAGTTTTCACAAATGAAAAATTTTCCGGCATAATAGGCCAAAATTTCTTAAAAGCTTTGAAAATTAAGATTAATTAAACTGCGATCAACAATACATCGATATATTGGGGTTCAGATTATTTTTTGAGGAATACATCTATCCAAATAAAATTGAAAGTATATGTTCTTTAGAACCAATGGAAACAAATGATATTTCAAAAAATTTCTAATTTGATCACCTCAATTCCGAAGAAGAAGAAACAACCCGAAGGTTGCTTTCAAAATTCAAAAACATTTTCTTTAAAGAAGGAGATATTCTCTCAGTGACGGATGAAATCATTACGACATTGGATAAACCTCTTTACTCAAAGATATACAGGTACCCTTAGGTCCACCAAACAGAAATAAACCGCTAAATTCAAGAAATGTTCAAACAAAACATTATAACGAAAAGCAACTGCCCTTATAATAGCCCATTGTGGATAGTAGAAAAGAAGTTAGATAATTCTGGTAAAAAGAAATACAGACTTGTTGTTGACTACCGAAAATTAAACGAATTTACGGTTGATGACAAATACCCTTTTCCAAACCTTAACTCCCTGTTGGATAAACTTGGTAGATCTCTATACTTCACTACCCTTGACCTAGCCATAGGCTTTCACCAGATTCCAGTCAGAGAGGAGGATAAGAAGAAAACGACATTTTCAACCCCAACGGGTCATTACGAGTTTATTCGAATGCCTGATGAATAAAGTCCTAAAGGGTCATATAAATAAAACCTGCGTTGTCTACATGGATGACATTCTTGTGTTTAGCACATCCTCACAGGAACATATAACCACCCATCAGAAAAAATCTTTAAACTATTAAGAAAGGCGAATCTAAAAATTCAAGTCGACAAATGCGAATTTCTAAAAAAGAGACAAAATTTTTAGGCCATGTCCTTACTACTCATGGCATCAAGCCAAATCCAGATAAAGCATCTAAAATACGAAAACTTAAAGTCCGAAGTACAGAAAAACTAATCAAATCCTTCTTGGAAATGACAGGGTTCTATAGAAAGTTCTTAAAGGATTATGCAAACATTGCATTTCCCATGTCAAAATGTCTCAAGAAAAACGAGAAAATTAATGTTAACGACCCGGCATATCTTGTCGCACTAGAAAAACTAAAAGATCTCATTACTAACTCGCCAATATTGAGATATCTTGAATTCCGTAAAAAGTTTAAAGTAACAACTGATGCGAGTAATTTCGCAATAGGCGCAGTACTCTCCCAAGAGGGGCACCCAATTGCATATGGATCTAGAACCCTTAATAGACTGAATGCAACTACGCAACAATCGAGAAAGAATTGCTTGTCATTGTATGGGCAGTGCAGTACTACAGACCCTATTTGTTTGGTAGGGAATTCGATTTGGAAAGTGACCACCAACCACTCAAGTGGTTAATGACCAAATATACGGGGATAGATATAGATCCCAGACTCAAGAGATGGCTAATAAATTTAGAGGAATATAATTTTTTAATTGATTATATAAAAGGCAAAAACAATTGCATCGCAGATTTGCAAAGTCGAATAAAAGAATACGAAATAAATCATTGGAAGGACGAAGAAAACACAGGCGAATATATGGAAATGGAACAGCCTGAGCATAAAAGTTCAATACATGATGAATACAAAAACGCCTCATTAGAAGTACTAACAGCCCACTCTCAAGAGGAGGACCTGGGATACATTGTACCTATTCTAGAAACGGTTGTTAACAGATTTAAAATTCAAATTATCCTAACTGAAGAAAAGAAGAGAAACGGTCACAACAATATTCGAGAAAAAGAGGATATACATAGAAAGAAGCGACATAACCAACGGACATGTTCCCGATATTTTACGTAGGGAACTATCAAAAGGACAAGTAGGGATCTATTCTTTCCTCAGTGACCATGAATATTATCAAGTTTATAAAATTTTATAGAATGAATATTCTGCCAATCCTCATATAAAATTTGTTGCAAGGGATATAGAATCCGAAGATGAACTAAAAACACAGATCGCACTATTTCATAAAAACGAAAGCGGACACTTTGGCATTACGGCAGCATACGAAAAACTGAAATCGGTCGAATATAACCCAGACCTCAAAACTCAAATCTACAAAATCATAAACAACTGTGAGATATGCAGTGGAGGTAAATACGATCGAACCCCAATGAAAAATAAGTTCAGTTTAACAGAACCCCCAATACAATTAACGAAACAATTCATATAGATACATACGTAAATAACAAACAGTCTTTTATCGTGTTTATAGACAAATTTTCAAAACATGTTACATGCTTCCATCTACCAGATAGAAACAACATAACAATTACTAACAAAATCCACAAATTCATAGCATTAAAAGGAAACCCCCAAAAATTTGTGTTCGATAACGAATTTAACGCAATCACAATAAAAAAATTTTTGGATAAAGAACACATCCAATTTCACGCTACAAAACCAAATATCCATACAGGTAATAGTGACATAGAAAGACACATAAACGGAAAAAATAAGAAGAAAATAACATTGTAAACGAAACCAATATTGTCCTACATGTAATACAACCAATAGAAATATTTGACATTATAGACGCTCTAGAACAAAACAAAATAAACTTAGGTAGCAACTACAAGAACATAATAAACATCCTTAGAACAAAATTAAAGTCTATCTTGCCATCAAGAAATAGAAATAAAAGGGGCCTTCCAAATTAGATGCTTAATTGATATTGGTTCAACAAACAGCATTCTAAAAAATAACTTACTAAAAGAACAATCTCCAAAAGCAACTGTAGAAAAACCACATTATTACAAAACACTGAATAAGGTAAATTATGCCGTAACCACTCCTTTTCATAGAGAATTCAGGTGCCCAGGAAGACTGCAGTGGAAGCTAATAGTTTTCACAAATGAAAATTTTTCCGGCATAATAGGCCAAAATTTCTTAAAAGCTTTGAAAATTAAGATTAATTAAACTGCGATCAACAATACATCGATATATTGGGGTTCAGATTATTTTTTGAAGAATACATCTATCCAAATAAAATTGAAAGTATATGTTCTTTAGAACCAATGGAAACAAATGATATTTCAAAAAATTTCTAATTTGATCACCTCAATTCCGAAGAAGAAGAAACAACCCGAAGGTTGCTTTCAAAATTCAAAGACTTTTTCTTTAAAGAAGGAGATATTCTCTCAGCGACGGATGAAATCATTACGACATTAAATAAACCTCTTTACTCAAAGATATACAGGTACCCTTAGGTCCACCAAACAGAAATAAACCGCTAAATTCAAGAAATGTTCAAACAAAACATTATAACGAAAAGCAACTGCCCTTATAATAGCCCATTGTGGATAGTAGAAAAGAAGTTAGATAATTCTGGTAAAAAGAAATACAGACTTGTTGTTGACTACCGAAAATTAAACGAATTTACGGTTGATGACAAATACCCTTTTCCAAACCTTAACTCCCTGTTGGATAAACTTGGTAGATCTCTATACTTCACTACCCTTGACCTAGCCATAGGCTTTCACCAGATTCCAGTCAGAGAGGAGGATAAGAAGAAAACGACATTTTCAACCCCAACGGGTCATTACGAGTTTATTCGAATGCCTGATGAATAAAGTCCTAAAGGGTCATATAAATAAAACCTGCGTTGTCTACATGGATGACATTCTTGTGTTTAGCACATCCTCACAGGAACATATAACCACCCATCAGAAAAAATCTTTAAACTATTAAGAAAGGCGAATCTAAAAATTCAAGTCGACAAATGCGAATTTCTAAAAAAGAGACAAAATTTTTAGGCCATGTCCTTACTACTCATGGCATCAAGCCAAATCCAGATAAAGCATCTAAAATACGAAAACTTAAAGTCCGAAGTACAGAAAAACTAATCAAATCCTTCTCGCCAATATTGAGATATCTTGAATTCCGTAAAAAGTTTAAAGTAACAACTGATGCGAGTAATTTCGCAATAGGCGCAGTACTCTCCCAAGAGGGGCACCCAATTGCATATGGATCTAGAACCCTTAATAGACTGAATGCAACTACGCAACAATCGAGAAAGAATTGCTTGTCATTGTATGGGCAGTGCAGTACTACAGACCCTATTTGTTTGGTAGGGAATTCGATTTGGAAAGTGACCACCAACCACTCAAGTGGTTAATGTCCAAATATACCGGGATAGATATAGATCCCAGACTCAAGAGATGGCTAATAAATTTAGAGGAATATAATTTTTTAATTGATTATATAAAAGGCAAAAACAATTGCATCGCAGATTTGCAAAGTCGAATAAAAGAATACGAAATAAATCATTGGAAGGACGAAGAAAACACAGGCGAATATATGGAAATGGAACAGCCTGAGCATAAAAGTTCAATACATGATGAATACAAAAACGCCTCATTAGAAGTACTAACAGCCCACTCTCAAGAGGAGGACCTGGGATACATTGTACCTATTCTAGACACGGTTGTTAACAGATGATTATTTTGAAATAATTTCTTTTGAATTAAAGTAAATTGTACCCCCATCGTTAGATTTTGTTCACTACCTTTGTATACGTCTTTGAGTATTTCGTACTAAAGACAAAAGGTAGTAGCAAAATCTAACGAGTAACTTTGCCTAAGCGCCGCTTTGCGACATCTTAGTTTTTCATACAATCACTCGTTCTTTGGTTCACGACCAGAAATCATCAAACCCTGTAGAAAAGGTAAAATATACTGTTCCACGAACAATCCAATAAATAAATCCAAATATACGTTTGGAAAAAATTCTACACCATTGTGTTTTTATTTCTCTTCTATTTCATATTTTGCATCAACGCAAACATTGGTCCACTCGAGCCGGATTGTTTTTCACGAAAACTAACCCGTCTCCCTTTTTCCTTTACAAGGCATATTCGACATCGTCGAGGACAACAACACAACGATCAACGATCATCATAGTGTCATCATATTTATTTTCAAATATTAATTTAACAACAACACAGGTATGTACACATCATAATTTCCAAAAAGTGACATACCGCGAAAAAAAAGTGTTGTGATAAATAATTAAATAAAAAAGAAGAGCCGTCGGTCGTTTCTTAAGCGTATGTCCGTCCGTTGCCTTCGGCATACTACATGAAAAAATACCAATAACATTCAGTGTAATCTACACTATTAAACAAACAAAAAAAATCAAAACAAACACAGAGATATATTTTCTTACTTATTCTCTCAATTATTTCACTCAATTTCGTGTTCCACGTAATTTTTTATATATTTCATTTTTATTGTTGTTCTTTTCATGTATTCTTCTTCTTGTTTGACAAACAACGAAGAAACAGAAAAACAATAGCAACATCACATGAGAGAGTGATTGTCATCTCTGCTGATTGTTGCCACCCGTCACTATCACATGTGACACATTATCTGGAAACATATGATCAGTTTCCTTAGGGGTGTTCACACGTCCCAAAAAGTTGTATTAATATTTATAAAAATATATTAGTGCTGTTTTCCGGAATTTTTTGAGTTGAATCCTTCGGATATCAACTAAAAATAAATTTTAATTACGTTTTCAATAGAGTGCACCCTATATTCGGCATTATTTATATAAATATATTTAATTTTATATAATATCACATATTATATTTATCAAAAAATTTACTTTTTTATTTGAAAATATTTTTGATTTAAAATACATTTTGTTGTTGTCCACCACCGATTGCTTGAGTGCATTTTACAGTCCGTGCACCCTACAATCAGTTTTAGTGATTTTTTGAATTTTTCCGAGTTTTTCGACTCTTTATAATATTTCAAAGATTTTTTTGTGGGCGATAGTTATCATCGATACATTGCCATTGTTGTCGTGTATTATACGATACACTGGAAAAAAATTGAGAAAACTTTAATACACTGCAAGAAATTTTAGTTGAATTTTAATTTTTTTTCTTAAAATTTCTAAATTTTTGCTGGTTTTAATCACGTTAAACCACATTTTGTTGTATTCACGATACAATAAAGATAAAAGTTCACGACTTTTTATAAATACAGTGTATTTTCAACATTTTATCCACAGCATCACGTGCTATTTTCTAATTTCTTTTGAAAATCTTCATTTATTTTTAGATTTTCATTTACAATTGTTGACATTACGTGTCAAAATCTTCAAGTTTTTGCATTTCGTGCAAAATATTCTAAAGTTTTAATACTTTTGTGCATTTTCGTGCAAGCTTATCCATTGTAATTGTTTTTCAAACATTTCAGAATAAATTACTTGGTGTAATTGCTACCATTTGGACAATTTATTACTACAAAATATAGTTTTCAACGAAAACTCTTACTTCCCCATATTCTCCTGAAATTAACTTCTCTATTTCAAAATGCCAGTCACCCCTCTTGATTTATTCATCCGAGCTACTGATGCTTTGGTTAAATTTGACGCCAAATTCAGTTCCCCACGGGACGAAGAGCTCGATGTCTATATTTTAGAACTACAGGGAGCTGAAGTCCAAAAGTTATGGGACAAGGTAGAAACAATGTTCGATAAATGTCTCAATTATTTGACAGAACAGAATAGTCCTAGTGAAGACTTCACTGCTGCTGAAACCAAATTTGATGTAGCATACAATTGTTTCCTTAGGGTTCTCGCTGCTATCCATAGGAAATTAGATGAACTTCGGGCTCCGCCTACATCTTCTACACAAGCAGATTTAAATGCTACGCATCAGTCAACAGGTGGCGAGGATAATTCTGTTCATAGGCTAAACTTAAATGCTACGCATCAGTCAACAGGTGGCGAGGATAATTCTGTTCATAGGCTAAACTTACCACCCTGCGATATTGAAATTTTTAATGGTGACTTCCTTAATTGGCCTACCTTTAGGGATTTATTTTCAGCCGTATATATTAACAATTCCGGCATTAGTGACATTGAACGCCTATGTCACTTAAACAAAAAGACCAGTGGCGACGCCCATGAAATTGTGGCTAAGTTTTCGCTTACCCACCACAATTTCGGTCTTGCGTGGAAAGCTCTTAAACAAACTTACGACAATCCACGTATATTGGTGAACCACCAACTTAAACTTTTATTTGATTTGCCTGTTTTAGATAGTGAAACTAGTTCAGGTTTAAAGAAATTGCAAAGGGGTATAAATGGATGCATATCATCCATGTCTAACTATGACGTCTCTACGGAAGATTGGGACCCTATTCTAGTGTTCCTGTGCATTCAGAGACTTCCTAAAAATTGTGTCACACTTTGGGAACAAAGTATTAAAGACAAGTCGGCTTTGTCTCCCTGGAAAGATTTGGATAACTTTCTTACGGAACGCATCCAAACTCTTAGTTGCTTGCGTGACATTCGAGGTATTGACCACGTCAAACCACTTAGTAGTAAAAAGATTCGTTCACATTTTACAAATGCTGGCACGAATCGATCCCCTAATTTTCCTCTAAATTCGTCTAAGTCTTCCAGACCATCTTCCAAAAAGTTTTGTATTATTTGTCCACGACAAACACATCATATCAGAGAATGCAAACAATTTCTAAGACTTTCAGTTCCTGAAAGATATAATACCATTAGGAGATATAATTGTTGTTTAAACTGTCTATCCCCTAAGCATTTAGTAAAACATTGTAGTAGCCCTTACAATTGTAGCAGATGTAATCAAAGGCATCATACTCTGTTACACAGAGATACATCAATTGCTGGTGCGTCTTCGACGGCAGCAATTTCCCAAAGTAGAAACATAGCTTCGCCAAATCAACCATCCACCTCTACAGGTATTACGTCAGGCTCTTCTAATAGACAGGTATTCCATACCGCCCAGAGTAGAAACGTCCTATTAGGTGCGGCAATGGTGAACATCGTTCATCAGGGTATCATGTACCCTGCCAGAGCATTAATTGATCCCGCCTCAGAAGCTTCATTTATTACAGAACGACTGCAACATCTATTAGGTATACAATCGTCCACAACATTAGCTACTATTTCAGGGATTAATCAGACAGTCTCGACTACGTCACGCAAATTATGTTCGATTTGCATAAGTTCTCCGTTGGACGCTTCGCTTTCTATGGAAACTACTGCCCTTATTCTCCCTAACATTTCCGGCAATCTGCCTTCTTTTACTGTCAATACTGACATTGTTTCTAGTTTGCCCAATCTACGATTGGCAGATTCCAATTTATTCAAATGTCGTCCGGTTGACCTTTTGCTGGGAGCCGATCTTTATCCGAAGATCCTGCTACAGGGCACGCACACCCACATATTAGAATCTCTAATAGCGCAAAATACGGTCTTTGGTTGGATCATAACCGGTCCTATTCCTCCTCAAAATGTTCCGGTCTTCTCCACTAAGGTGACTTTTTCGGAGGAAGAAAATCTTGACAAGATTCTTCTTCGTTTTTGGGAACTAGAGGAAGTGCCTAAACGGCAAATATTGTCCCCTTCTGACCAATTATGTGAATCTTTCTATAAACGTACCACATATCGTGATCCGGACGGTAGGTACGTTGTAAGCCTTCCCCTCAAAAATGACTTAATTGGACAGTCGGACTTGGGTTTCTCAAGAACCAATTGTTTACGACAATTTTTTCGAAACGAGGCATCCCTACTTCGAAAACCACAAATTAAAGTAGTCTACGATCAAGTGGTAAATGAATATTTGAAATTGGATCATATGAGGCCAGTTGTTGCCGCAACAACAAACTCAACGGTTTGTTACTTGCCACACCACCCAGTAATTAATCCGGATAAACAGACTACCAAACTTCGAGTGGTTTTCAACGCCTCGAATAAAACTTCAAACGGGAAAAGTCTTAATGACATTTTACATGTGGGTCCCACACTGCAATTGGATTTAGTCCTGCTTATCCTTAGGTGGAGACTTTTTAAATTTGTTTTTAATTGCGACATCACACAGATGTACCGCCAAATACGTGTCGATCCGGCCCATACTCCACTGCAACGTATTGTTTTTCGGGATTCTCCTGAAAAACCTGTACAGGACTTTGAATTGCAGACAGTGACATTTGGCGTAAATTGCGCCCCCTACTTAGCCATACGGACGCTTTTACAATTAGCAGACGATACTGACGATGAATATCCGCTTGCTGCGCACATACTTCGTAGGTGCATGTACGTTGACGACGTACTTACCGGATATCATGACTTACGTACAGCATTAGAATCGCGCGATCAATTAATATCCGCCCTTTCATCCGCTAAATTTGAATTAAGAAAGTGGACAGCAAATGACCGTACAATTTTGCAAAATCTTCCAACGGAAGATTTAATCGATGCTAAAGTTCTTTCCTTCATTGAAGCTAAGCTAGCCATTAGGTATCAGATGGAATGCTCAGCTTGATTTGTTTTATTTCAGTGTGAGCGCCCTTCCCACAAAAGTTCACTATACAAAACGTGAAACATTGTCAACTATTGCCAAACTATTCGACCCATTAGGATGGTTAGGTCCAGTAATTGTAACCGCAAAAATAGTTATGCAGAAGATCTGGACAGATAAAATCGGCTGGGATGATAAACTTCTGTCCACGACAGAACGGGAATGGCGAAGTTTCGTGGACTGTTATCTGGATGTGAATTCCATTCATATTCCTCGATGGGTTCATTTTACGCCAGATTGTTCCGCCGAACTTCATGTCTTTTCTGACGCCTCAGAAAAGGCATACGCGGGGGTGATATATATTCGGATAATAACTCCGAATAAAAATATTTATACTCACCTCCTGACCTGCAAAACTAAAGTAGCCCCCCTAAAGTCAGTTTCTTTACCACGGTTAGAACTTTGTGGAGCCGTTTTAGCAACCGAATTATTAAAAAACATTCGGAATGAAATCGACATTTCATTCCAAAAGGTATTTTGTTGGACTGATTCTACGATCGTCCTCGCATGGCTTAGCAAAACTCCATCTACGTGGACCACATTTGTTGCTAACCGTGGTAAAATTCAAGATGTTACAGATGTAAGCAGTTGGCATCATGTTCGTTCTGAAGAAAATCCTGCTGATTTAGGCAGCCGGGGGGTTTCGCCTTCTGATCTAGCCTCATCACAACTTTGGTGGCATGGACCACACTGTCTACGCCAAGATAGTTCTCAGTGGGATATATCGCACAGTGCTCACCTTGACACAGATGTAGAAATGCGCACAGTCAAGGTTCACGCTTCATTTTTCAATGATAATTTTGAAGATATTTTGGGAAAGTTTTCGACTTTAGACAAGGCTCTTC
>NW_026880568.1:0-32134 GCF_032173495.1 Musca vetustissima
ACATGTATATTGGTTAACAAAGTACAGGTCGCATTTATGATCCGATTTGGATGAAATATGGCACAGGTCATTTAATTAGCCCAAAGACGAACCCTATTGAAAATGGGTTCGGCTCAGATTTAGATATAGTTCCCATACATATTTTCGTCCGATTTAAGGTAAATGGTGTATCAAAGTCCCTATATATCTTTCGATTTGCACGAAATTTGATATAGAGTAATGAATTAGGTCTCGAATGATGTGTGTTAGATTTCGAGAAAATCGGTTCAGATTTATATATAGCTCCCATATATATTTTCGTCCGATTTAAGTTAAATGGAGCACCAAAGTTCCAATATATCGTTCGATTTGCACGAAATTTGGCATCAAGCCGTATAAGTTTTATTATATTGCGGGGAAAAATAAAATAAAAAAAGTCGGTTAAAAAATGGATGACTTATACACATTGTATAAATATAAAAAATATTTTGTAAGTCTTATATATTGGCGCGAATGTTTAAAAATATTTTTCTAAATTTAAAAAATTTTCCAGGGCTATTGATGTATGGTACCCAACGACTTATTAGCTGTTCTGATTCTGCATTTTTTTGTGTATACACACAACAGAACATTTTAACCAACACCAATTCGTGTCTGAATTTTTTCTCGTGCAAAATGTTTATCGAGAGTTTATAAAAAACATGCTGCTGTTTTGAGGAATTACAACAAAAGTACAACACACGATAACAAAAGCACCAAGAACAACTACGTAGACTAAAGCAGTGACACAAAATAAAGCAGTTCTTTGGAAACACAAGAATAAAAACGTAGGAACATGCTTCAACAAACAAATGCCTGGAAGTAACTCTTTTTGTGCCAGTTGTTGGAAGTTTTTTTTGTAGAAAAATAAAATTGCTGAAACTGTTGCCATTTAAGAGAAACAAAATCTTGAAATAACAATAGAAACTGTTATACGTACATTGGCAAAAACAGATTTGGTAATAAAGAAAATGGGAAGCCGTTTGAATGGAAACAAAAAATTTCGAAAGATCTATGTCAATAGTAGAACATAGAATATTCTCCAAAAACTCAAGAAAAATATTTTTTTAAAAAACTCACACCTTTCCTTGCGACTGTTATTGCAAAAATAAGATTTTATTGCCTGGTTGCGTATACGCAACGTCAACACGTATACGCTCCAATGCACGACTAATCGTAAGCATTATAAAAATTAATTTTAAAAAATGCACGCCTGAGTATATTTTTCAAGAAAATATTTTTAAAAAATTATAACATGATTTCAAAAAAATTCATGCCTGAGTATAGTATTTGTGAATAAATTAAAAAAACAAAGCCTGAGGAAAGTTTTTGAAAAAATAACTTAAAAATGATGTTCGATCTTCGCCTGAGGATTGCCTTCGAAATTTAATATCAAAATGTTCTCGCATAAGGTCAGCCTTCGCAAAATGTATTTAAAAGACCCACGACTTAAATAAAAAAAGAAAAATAAAAGTGAAAAAATCTAAAAATCAGTCGTCGAAAAATAATTTTTTTCAACATTTTTGAAAAATTTAATTTAAAACCAGTAAGGAAAGTCGGACTGGACGGCTATATGATACCCTTCACCACTTTGGGTATTCTACATATCGACGCCTCCGAAGAATAGTATGCTAAGTCTGAAAAGTAAGTTTTTCATCAGAAGCTCTCAAAGTATGGAAGTTTCTTAAATATATAGGGACTTTGGTGCACAAATTACCTAAAATAGGATGAAAATATATATGGGAGCTATATCTAAATCTGAGCCGATTTTCACGAATCTTAGCACACATCATTCTAGACTAAATTCAGTACGCTATGCCAAAATTTGTGCAAATGAAAAGATTTCCAGGGACTTTAGTGCACCATTTACCTAAAATCGGGCGAAACTATATATGGGAGCTATATCAAATTCTGAACCGATTTTCAGGAAACATAACACACATCATTCTAGGCCTAATTCAGTACGCTGTGCCAAATTTCGTGCAAATCGAAAGGTATATAGGGACTTTGGTACACCATTTACTTTAAATCGGACGAAAATATATATGGGAGCTATATCTAAATCTGAACCGATTTTCACGAAACTAAGCACACGACATTCTAGACATAATTCAGTACGCTATGACAAATTTCGTGCATATTGAATCATATTCAGAGACCACCAATAACCTAAAATCGGACGAAAATATATATGGGAGCTATATCTAAATCTGACCCGATTTTCACGAAACTTTGCACACATAAATCGACTCAGAACGTGATTCTACGCATATTCTCAAAAGGAACCATGGGTCTATCTCGATTATTTGTGCCTGTTACAAACATAGGCACAATGGCATAATACCCTGTACCACAGTGTGGTGAAGTGTATAAGAATCCATACCTTAGGATAGGCATAGACAAATTAATTTTAATTTAATTTTTATGCACGTCTTTTTGCACTACTAGGAAAAAGTTTTAGCAAAAACCCCCACTAATTGTTTTATCGTTAAGTAAAGAGATTTCCTTGTTTCTCTCTGAGAGTAAATATCACTATTCCCTCACATACATTCAACTGAACCAATTGAAAATCCATTGACACACACACAAAGGCAAGTGCGTGAGAACAGCATTTTTTACGCTCTGCCTGTGCCTGGTATAGAGTCTAATAAATTATTATTTCCATCACGCATACGCTCCGATGTCTCTGTAATGTCAAAACAAATTTTGTTGCCTTTTTTCGGTGCAAATTTTAACCTCTGTTCTGTCTCAGTTTGTCTCTGTCATTGCAACTCTTTCATTAGTTTTATTGTTATTTAAGACTAAAAGCAGATTTTTTTTGTTATTGCTACTGTTAACGTTTCACGCTCCAATTGACACACCCAGCATTTTTGGGGCGTTGCGCGGCCGACAAATATCCATGAAAACTGCAAACACTACGGCAATGGCATCAAATCCCTCTAGTGCTGGAACTAACAGTGCATTTAAAAGGGCGAACATGGGGGGTATTTATTTTGTTAATGCACACGAGTTCCACGCTCGTCTGCTCTGCTCCGGGTCCTTTTATTTGAAGTGCCTTTGTTGTGAATTTAACACATCACCGCGTTTTGAGTAAACACCAAAATCATTGTGTCGAAGTGGATGAGGTTAGTGAGCGAGAATGGATGCATTGTTGAAGGTGTAACAAAAATGCAACAACATTTATGTCCTTGACATAAACATCGAGGCGATAACTGGCATTTAAGTCAACACAAAATGGCAGAGGGTAATATCGATTTTTCGAAAATAGTGAATTTGAGCTGGACCAAGTCGTTTTATGGACTTCATTGAAGCTATTTTACCCGGCCTGTTGGAATATTTTAAAGGGTCCTGCTATTGATTGCTTTGACAAAAAATACCTCAACATATCCATTCACCACATTGTCATGATTGTTTCCTGTATTTCTATTTTTGTCCATTACCTGTAACGAATTGACTCAGACCCTTCGATTCACCTCCCTTCTCAAACCCGAAAATACTCAGCTTTCACGTAGTGTTTACCATCATTGCAGAGCAGTGCATTCAATTGTTAGCTCACATACATAGAACAAAACTTGAGGCAATTTCCGTTTGATCCTTTGTTGTGCAACAAAGTGTGGTAATAACAACAACAATGTGTTTTTTCGTAAATGCAGCAAATGGTCACACAGTACTATTTGAGAACATCTTCAGGCAATCAATTGAACAAAAACAAACCAATGGAATTCGAAATGAGAACATAAAGGATTTGAGATGTCAAATAAAGCAAAACCTATTTTAACAGCTAGGTGTATGGGAGCGTATACGTGTGGGCAATACGTATACGCAACAAGACAATCAGGAGTTGTTAAATGTCTAGGAATAGGAGTGGATTTTTAAAATTAAATTTTCAATGCTTATAATGTGGCCTGTACTTTCTGAAATGAAATTTTCAATGCCTACAATTAGTCATGTATTTTTAAATTATTTTTTCAATACCTAACCATGGCGCGGATTTTTTATACTCTTCCCCACACTGTGGTACAGGGTATTATGTCTGCATATGTATTATGTGCATATGTTTGCAACAGGCAAAAGGAAACGAAATGGACACATGACTCCTTTTGAGAATATGCATAGAATCACTTTCTGAGTCGATTTATGCATGTCTGTCCGTCCGTCTGTTGGTGTTAAGTTATAAAGAAAGTACAGGTCGCATTTATAAAGCGATTCGGATGAAATTTGGCACATCTCATTTGTTTGGCCAAGGACGATCCCTATTGAAATTGGGAAAAATCGGTTCAGATTTAGATATAGCTCCCATATATATTTTCGTCCGATTTAAGGTAAATGGGGCAATTTTGCATAGCGTACTGAATTAAGTGTTGAATGATGTGTGTGTGTGTGCTTAGTTTCGAGAAAATCGGTTGAGCTTGAGAGCTCCTATATATATTTTCGTCCGATTATACATAAATGGTGCACCAAACTCATAATGTATGTCCGATTAACAACGTATCAAATTGATACTTGAATGACGTTATTGCGTTTTGTTGAAATTTGTGCAGATGCAGCCTTCCATATGTATTTCGAACGGGTGTCTGATTGAAATTAAATTTGTACCAGTGCGGCGTACCGAATAGCGTGTATCAATTTTGCTGTAAATCGTTTTCCACAAATTTGTCCCATTTTACGCAGACCACTCTAAAACGGGCTGAATATTGTAAGCATACATCTATACTAATAAAAGAGTAAAGTTATTGACTGACTGACTGATTTAACGATTCATCAACGCCAAGACGAAACGACTGAAGCTAGAATCTTAAAATTTTTGGTGAGGGTCACTATTGGTCCAAATGGGACAGATAAGGCTGGGTTTTTGGAAATTCGTACTAGAACGGTACGAAAAGTACTAAAACGTAATAAATGTGATACCATTTGTATTTGGCGAACCGGTAGAGCTAGAATCTAGCAAAGGGTTTGTTGAGCATTCGAACTATAAGTATGCGAAAAGTACTAAAATGTACTAAATTTGGTACAATTTCGTAGCATGTGAATGGATAGAGCTAAAAACTTGAAAATTGGGATGCGAATTAGGGTTGAGATGTAAGGTCTATTTAAGGAGATGGTTTTGAAAGCGTGTACTCATGTGTACGAAAAGTACTACATGGTACTATATTTGGTACAAATTTAATTCGGAGTTGCAAATCGAGCTAAAATTTGAAATTAACATTACCATCGGAGTTTAGGATTTTGATATGTACGTATTTTTGGGAAAATTTTACTTATGTGTACGAAAAGTACTAAATCGTACTATAATTGGTACAATTTGGATTTGGATGAACAGATAGAGCGGGAACAATGAAATTTGGAGACATGATCACTGTAGGGGTGTGGGATTGGGATCGGGGTTCAGTTTAAGAAATTAATACTTATGGTTACTAAATGGTACTAAATTTGGTACAATTTCAATTTTAGATGAACCAATAGAGCAAGAGTCATGAAATTTGGAGTCAGGATTACTGTTTAGGTGTAAGATTGAGATATGTAAAAGATTTACAAATTTGTATTAATGTGTACTAAATTTGGTACAATTTGAATTGTGAGTGAACCGATAGAGTTGGAATCCTGAAACTTGGATTTGGGATCACTGTGGGAGTGTAGGTTTGGGATATGTAAGAAGTTTTAGAAATTTGTACTAAGTGTACTAAATTTTTGTACAATTTAAATTGTGAATGAGGCGATAGATTTGGAATCCTGAAATTTGGATTTAGAATCACTGTGAAGGTGTAGTATTGGGGTATTTAGGAAGGTTTGGAAATTTGTGCTACTATGTACTAAATTTAGTACAATTTTATTTGTGGGTGAACCGATAGAGTTGAAATCCTGAAATTTTTATTTAGAATCACTGTGGAGGTGTAGGATTGGTGAATGTAGGATGATTTGGAAATTGGTACTACTATGTAATAAATTTAGTTGAGTTGGAATCCTGTGACTTGGATTTAGAATCACTGTGTGGGTGTAGGATTGGGGAATGTAGGAAGTTTTGGATGTTGGTACAACTATGTACTAAATTTGGTACAATTTAAATTGTGGGTGAACCAATGGAGTTGGAATCCTGAAATTTGAATTTGGAATCATTATGGGGGTGTAGGATCGGGGTGTGCAGGAAGTTTTGTTAGATGGTTGATGAGGGTACTTATGAAAATAATGTGTTCTAAATGGAAATTTTGAAAAAATTTGGATTTGGGTGATCCTTTAAAGCTAGAATCATGCACTCTGGTACTAAATGGTACTCAAATTTAATTTATGGTCGATGTGTGGATTGTTTTTTCTGACATATGCAGTTTTCTGTGAAAATAAAATAGTATGTTAATACATGTTTAAATATTTCCTATATTCGCTAACGAAGTTGCGGGCATATGCTAATATGTACAATATACCCAAAGTGGTGAAGGGTATCATATAGTCGGTCCAGTCCAACTTTACTACTTTCCTTACTGGTTTAAATTATGTTTTCAATGCGTAGCCCAATGCGTAGATTTTTTAAAATTCGTTTTTCACTGTCTACAATTTTGCATGGATTTTTAAAATTTATTTTATTTTCTCATAACCATTTGTTTCTTGTTTTATTTATTCTATTTCTCCCCCATAAAATATTTTCCATCTAAAACATAACAAGTTTTTACCCAAAAGTAGTTTTGTTTTGTTTATGGGGTCACATCAACATTGTACCATAAAACTTGTCCTGTTCGTTCTGGAGTTGTTAAGTTTATAGCTTCCAGCAACGAAGCAACAAGCATAGATACAATTTCAATTGTTACAATTTCTTTTTTTAGAAATTGTCATCGTTGTCACCGTTGTTGTCCTCAACATCAAATCCAACAAGTAATATGGCGGAATTTCCATAGCAGACCTCTCCCCTTCTTCTCCATAAAAATTATTTTTAGTTGCTTTCCAAGAACGTTGCTTATCTACATCTGAGGCATGCAACTTTGAATTGTTGAACGGCAGAGAAATAACTAAAGTTTAGTGTCGGTAGTTGTAAGTTTTCGCCATAATCTTCAGCAGCATCAACGTTATCAGCGTTGTCATCTAAAAGTGGTGTGCTGACTTATCTGTGTGTATGTTCGGGTATATAGTTGTTGGGCAAAAGGACATCGTAGCATGTGGATATACAAAGACTAAGTGCGGCCTTTACGAATTGTTTGCACCTCTAAATTCTCAGTCAGGAGAAGTAGTTTCTCTAATATGCTCTCTGCCCCTAAATATGCTTTCCACTAGTCCACGATTTTTTTAAATATTTTTTGAGGTCTTCAATTAGGATTCTTTTAATATCTTTTTCAGGGTCCTTCATTAGTCCTGAATTAAAATATAGGTCTCTTCAAAGGTCCTAAATTTAAAAAAAATTTTAAAGTCCTTGAATATTCCTGGATTTTATAAAAATATATTTTTTCGGGGTGCTCCAATAGTCCTGGATTTAAAAAAGAAGGTTCCTTCAATAGTCCTTTATGTAAAAAAATGATTTTTCAGGCTCTTGAATAGTTCTGGATTTTTAAAAATATTTTTTCATAACCTCAAAATGTTTCTAGCTTAGAAGAAATTTAGAATACCCTATATAAGAAAATTTTTAAGAATTGTTTTTGTTGTTTCCTCATATTTGTCATATTCTTTTGCTAATAACAATAACAACGCAGTGGCTCAGGCATATGTTGCCGACATCATATTCCGAACAGAAGTTGCAATATAAAGAATTTTCCGTGATGACAAGTTGGCTGCGATAACTTCCGGATCTGTGTCTTTCATCTTTCCTTCCTGAGCAGTGAAGTTGATACTACCGCAACTGCTGGTGGATGGTGATGACGGTGGTTGTTCGGATGTGTGTTTGTGATATGCTAAAGAGATGGAGAGCAAGCAAAGGATTCTTGTAACATTTCCGGTTTTAATGTCACCCCAGTGCACGGAAACAGTAACATCACAAGAACAAAAGGCCATCAAATGCACGATAACACACAAAAGCACGAAAACACACACACACATGTTTGCATACACTCAAAGTTACGAAAGTTATTCACTTATGTCAGTCATTCAGCGAGTCAGTCATTTGATGTTTTACCAACAATATCTAGTTTTTCATGCTTTTGTCCATCATGCCTTTAGCTTTTTTTAAAGAAGAGCAAAGGAAAATAGAAGAAGAGGTAGAAGAAAATTCGTTGCTCCTGACATCCCAACATCAGCAGCAGTGGTAGTGGTTTATAATATCAACAACAACAATAACAGTAACTGCTTATATCCAAGCATCAGCAGCAAAGGTTCTGCTCGGGAATTGCATTGTAATAAACCAAGAAACAGTAAAATTTCGTTCTTGTTATTGTTGTCGTTGCTACGGAAACTTTTATAAGTCGTCGAGTATTGCGGGATTTTGTATTCTATGCAAAAATGTCATACTTCCGCTGTATGTCCTGTAACAATAACAACGAAGAGCAATTCATAAAAAATGTCAAGTGCAGAATTTTTTAGAGACAGACTTTTTCAAGATGCGACTAAAGTGTAGTATTTATGAAATATAAATCAAAATATTTTTTCGAGAATTTAAGAAAAAGATTTCAATGGCCTACAGTTAGGAGTGGATTTTTTAAAATTTTGTTAATGCCTATAAATGGGGTGTTCGCCTTCAAAAATATTTTTATGGCGTACAATCGGGCATTGACTTGTTATAAATATTTTTTCAATGCCTACAAATAGGAGTTTTTTAAATACTGTTTCATGACCTACAACTAGACGTGGATTTTTTTAAAAATATTTTTTCGTGCCCAACAATTAGGCGTGAAGATTTTAAACTTGTTTCAATACCTGCAGATATTTCTCCATAGCCTACTTTTAGGCGTGGAGATTTTAAAATTTGTTCAATACGTTAGTAACAGACAAAAGGAAACACTTTCTGAGTCGATTTATGCATGTCCGTCCGTCCGTTCGTCTGTCTGTCCATGTTAAATTGTAAACAAAGTACATGTCGCATTTATGGTCCGAATTAGATGAAATTTGGCATAGGTCACTTATTTGGCCCAAGGACGAACCCCATTGAAATTGGGAAAAATCGGTTCAGATTTAGATATAGCTCCCATATATATTTTCGTCCGATTTAAGGTAAATGGTGCACCAACGTCCCTGCAAATCTTTCGATGTACACGAATTTTGGCATAGCGTAGTGAATTGAGTCAAGAATGATGTGTGCAAAGTTTCGTGAAAATCCGGTTCGGATGTAGATATAGCTTCCATATATATTTTCGTCCGATTATATGTAAAGAGTGCACCAAAGTCCCCATATATCATTCGATTTTGGGATAGAGTACTGAATTAAATCTAGAATGATGTGTGCAAAGTTTCTTGAAAATCGGTTCAGATTTATTTATTTCCGTCCCATTTTAAGTAAATGGTGCACTAAAGATCGATAGCTAGGCCGATTGACACAACGTTCTGAAGTTATTATAAATTATTATCTGATAAGTTTCCTTGAAATCGGTTCAGATATAGATATAGCATAGCTTCCATATATAATTTCGACTTTAGGATACATATGCTGAATATACCCAAAGCGGTGAAGGGTATCATATAGTCGGTCTAGTCCGACTTTACTACTTTCCTTACTCGTTTGAATATTTTTTATGGCCTACAAATAGGCGTGGATTTTTTTTTTTTTTGCAAATATTTTTTCAGGGCCTTTAAATAGGCTTGGATAGTTTACATGTATATTTCAATGCCTACAAGTAAGCGTGATTTTTTTTTAGTAATCTTTTTTTAGGACCTATAAATAGGCGAGTTGGTTTCAATATTTTTTCAATGCCCTACTATATGTGTGGATTTTTATACTCTACAAAACTATGTTGTCAGAGTTTGTAACGCTGATCTCGACTAGCTGAGTCGATCTAGACATGTGTGTCCGTCCGTCCATCCGTCCGTCTGTCCATTATAATTTATAAACAAGATACAGGCCACAGTTATGGACCAATTCATGAAATTTTACATGTGGGATGGGTTCTGGCCAATGAAGACCCCTATTGTTTTTGGTAAAGATCGGATGGAATGGATCAAATACTTAATTTTTGTCGTGTTTTCTGATCGCTCCAGAGGGCGTAAGTATGGCCCGAACATTGCATTGTGAAGGGGATCGGGCCAAAGAATAAGCATGTCTGACGTCAACATTACGCGGCTCAAATGAAACCTAACTTTTGTGAAAAATTCGCAAAAATTGTATTCTATGCGTATATATTTACTTCTGAAGGACAAAAACGCCAACAGTTGATAGCATATCCAAGAGGATAGCATATTCGAGGAGTGATACAAATTATATTTTCGTATGTACTCGGTTGTGGGAGTTACACTAAAATACCATAATCCATTATCACACTAGAGGACGGAAATATAGCGGTGATCGCTTTGAAATTATCCACGAGGTTTCAGTTGTGGTCAAGGTCAAACGTCTATAATTTTGGGATGATATGGACCTAAAACTTAATATTTTGTGTATTTCCGAGTCGATCTATAGGCCACAATTATAAGCCGAACATCACAATACAACCCACGGTGAAGCGGATATGGACAAGAAGAGCTGTACTGAATATTAGTAATATTCGGAAATTATGTCAGTGTAAGGTAGTGGTTCTGTTTACCTCTAATCTTGCAAGAGGGCCCAAATATCATAAAATATTGTTCAGGCTCGGATAAAAATCCGCAGAAAGTTAGATTTCCTTCCCATCCGACGATACTGCTCCGTTCACTGGTTTAACAAAAAATTATCAATGCCCTTCTTTATACAGAATTTTTTAAACATATTTTTAAAATTTCTACAAATTTTCACATTGACAAAAATATCCTCCCCTCTCGTGTTTCCATCCACCCTCTGGTTTTAAAACATTCACAAATTGTCGCTTCACTATGAAAATTGTTCACTTGTGTCTCTGTGTTAGTGTCTCCATTTGCCTATTATACCATGTACTTATCACCCTCTAGACAATAATCATTAAAAACTTGTTATTGCAGTTTTCAGAATATGCTTAAAAGTGAGTCTTCGTCCTTTCTCTTGCCAACTGATGTTATCCTTCGTTCGCCCTTTTATTCGCTCATTGTTGCATTCGAACAAAGAAACGAAGTCATTGTCTTTTTCATGATTTCGGTTGAAGTGCAGCTTCTTTTGTTTGTTGCAAATCATTTTTCTTAGTTAAATATCCTTAAGGCTTTAAGACAAGAAGAATTAGAGGATGACGATGCAAAAGTGGCATGGAAAGAAATTTGGATTCAACACCAGATTTGTATGAAACTATAGCAGAGATTTTTTCTTTGCTTTACGGAAATAGAAATCCAAAGAATTCAAATAATGGAAATTATAAATGCAACAGCTAACTTCAATTCTTTTTAAGTCGACATAGCAGCTACTAATTCGAAGACTGTTATCTGAAAATGTATCCAAATTGCGAGCAATTAGTTACAGGCAAAATGTACATAAATAATGTGTGAAAAAATAAAAAGTTTTCAAAAATGCACGCATAAGAATAGACTAAAAAAATATTATTATAAAAATACTAAGACAATAAAAACCCTTCACCACTTTGGGTATATTGTTTATAAGTATCCTTACAATTGTATGCCAATGTTCCCTCGAAGGAACATACTCATGTCTTTCTGCAACATATGATCAATTTAATCTCATTCGGGCAGATTTAAAGTCGTCTGGGACAAATTCATGGTACGCCGCACTGTTAAAAATTTAATCGCAATTAGACACCCGTTCGAAATACATATGGAAGCTATGGCTGCATCTGCACCAATTTCAACAAAACTCAATAACGTCATTAAAGTCTCAATTTGATACGTGGTGCAAAATTTCGTGTTAATAGGACGAACAATAGGAGTTTGGTGCACCATTTATGTAAAATTGGACGAAAACATAATCGGAGATAAATCTAAATCTGAACGGATCTTCACGAAACTTAGCGCACATCATTCTAGACTCAATTCAGTACGCTATGCAAATCTAAGAATATATAAGGTCTTGGGTGCACCATCTATATTCGGACCATCTATATTCGGATCGGACCAAAATATATATAGGACTTATATTTAAATATGAACCGATTTTCACGAAACTTACCACACTTCATTCTATACTCAATTCAGTATGCTGTGCCAAATTTCGTGCAAATCGAATGATATATAGGAACTTTGGGGCCTTATTTACTTTAAATCTGACGAAAAAATATATGGAAGCTATATCTAAATCTGAACGGATTTTCACATTCTGCACTTAATTCAGTACGCTATGCAAAATTTCATGCAGATCGAAAGTTATATAGGAACATTGGTGCACCATTTACAAAAAATCGGACGAAATTATATATTTTTTCACGGATTTTCACGGAACTTCATTCTGCTCTTAATACAGTACGCTATGCAAAATTTCGTGTAAATCGAAAGATATATAGGGACTTCGGTGCACCATTTACATAAAATTATATGTGGGAGCTATATATAAATCTGAACTTATTTTTCCAAATTTCAGTAGGGTTCGTCCTTGGGCTAAAAAAGTGACTTGTGTCAAAATTCATCCAAATCGAATGATAAATGCGACCTGTACTTTGTTTACAATTTAACATCAACAGACGGACATGCATAAATCGACTCAGAAAATGATTCTATGCATATTCTCAAAAGGAACCATATGCCTATCTCATTTCCTTTTGACTGTTATAAACATATGTACAAAGACGTAATACCGTGTACCACAGGGTATATAGGGTATAAAAAGGGGTTATATGGGGACTACGCGAAAAAGGGGGCGAATATTAATAATTTTTAGTAGGGAGATTTGTTACCATATACGACTACAAAATACCAAATTGCAGGGTATTCGGTTGCAAAACGCTTTCAAGAACCTCAAAATACTGAAAATAGGTGTTACCCTTATATGAGGGCTACCAGAAAAAAATTGACCTATATTTATAACTTTCAGTGGGGAGATTTGCAGCCAATGCGGTCGAAAAATGCGATCAGAACCCCCAAAATACTGACAATTTGGGGGTACCGTTATATGGGAACTACCAGAAAAAGTGGTCCTATATTTATAATGTACCAAATTTCAGCGAATTCGATTGAAAAACGCGCTCAAGAACCCCAAAATACCAAAACCCTCTGTGCAAAATTTTGGCGACCTATCTCAATTCCTTTACATGCTAGAGTGATTTCAATAGACAGACGGATAGATGGAAATGCTTAAATCGTCATAGAATTTTACGCTGATCAAGAATATGTACAATACAATATGTACTTGTACAAGCCGTTCGTGTTCTATCATTTATTTAAAATCTATTTATGCTACTCCTCCTCTTTTGCTGTTGTTTAAAAGCCGGTGACTTGCACTTATTTCAATGTTTCCCCCTTGGTTTACATGTATGTGGGTGTGTCTGTTGACGTTGTTCATTTGAGTGCCACTATCATCGCCACATCTTCGTCTTTTTCTTGCCTGTTTCGAGTCGGTTTCGAGTCATGCTGTTTTTTTTTTTTTTTTGTCTGTGGCGGAACGTGTTGTTCGAGGTGATATTCTATCTTTTACTTTGTTGAAAAGTTACTGCAGTATTTGCTCTTCTCTCTGTCTGTGGTTGAGACGTTTGAGGCTTTTGTTTTGTTGTCTTACCAGCCAAAAAGCCAGTCATTGAATCCTGATGTTGTTTGTTAATTTTATTTGTCTGATTAGATTTATTTGCTGGTTGCGACTTTTGTGTTGTTTTTTCTTCCAGGCGAAGGGACTCTTAAGGCGTGTTATAACATTCTACTTCTTCCATTTGAATGGCAACACGAAGAACGGGCTCTAGCCAATTTGTTGGTTGTACTCGATGCTACTTCTCAAGTCTATGAAAAATTGAATTTTTGCCAAATTTGTTGTTCATCCCAGATCTGCATTTTAGATTTGAGTTGAAATTTTTCTAAAACCATTTTTGTGGTAGCAAAAGTAAAAAACCAGAGTAACATTTACATTTTATTTGTGTGAGTGAGAGAGTGTTGATGATGTGATATATATGGCACATATGTGTGGCATCCTTGTGATATATTTTGCGGCACAAAATATATTCATTTTTACCTGATGTTCAGCGACTGTGTTCGTGTTCGCTGCAGTACCACGGCCCAATGAACGTGCAGTGAATTTCAAAATAATAAATATTTATGAAAATTTCATTTGTGGTGATTTGGAGACAATTCGACAAATTTAAATGAAATTGAATTGTCTGCTTGAGAGACAGCAATTTGCAAGGAATCAAAGAACTTGGCACTAAAAATATGTTAAAAAAAATTGTAAACTTTAAAAATATGATTAAAAAATCCACGTCTTAGGATAGGCGTTGACAAAATCATTTTAAACCAGTAAGGAAAGTAGCAAAGTCAGACGGGACCGACTATATGATACCCTTAACCACTATGTGTGTATTAAAAAGATGCTTCCTAACAGAAGGGCCATTAACGTGAAATTGGATGAACTAAAATATGTGACCTTTATCTAAATGTGAATCGACTTAGATCATAAACTAATTTAGACTAATTTATTCACGTTTTGTTCATAATGGACATATGTTGGATCGTACTTAAAATCTGACGAAACTATATGGGAGCTATATTTAAATTTGGACGGATTTCACCAAAACTTTACACACGCTTGGCTAAACTATTTTAAGTACGTTGTGCAAAATTTTGTGTCAATCGGTCCAACCCTTAGTCTTTGGTTTTTTAATCGGAAGAAAATATATATGGGAGCTATATTTAAATCCGAACCGGTTTCAGCAAAACTTGGCACATGTTATGTTACACAAACTTTAGAACATGTGCAAAATTGTGTGGCAATCTGCCTAACTTTGGGTCTTGAAATAGGACAAGTTTCAGGAAACTTTACACACATTATTCTAGACTCAATTCAGTACGCTATGTCAAATTTCATGCAAAATTAAAATTTAATCGGGCAAAAATATATGGGAGCTATATCTAAATCTGAACCGATTTTCACGAAACTTAACTCACATTATTCTAGACTTAATTCAGTACGCTGTGCCAAATTTCGTCTACATCGAAAAACATATAGAGAATTTGGTATACCATTTACATTAAATCGGGCGAAAATATATATGGGTGCTATATCTAAATCTGAACCGATTTTTACGAAACTTAATACACATCATTCTAGACTCAATTCAGTACGCTATGCCACATTTCGTGCAAATCGAAGGATATATATGGACTTTGGTGAAACATTTACATTAAATTGGTCGAACTTATATATGGGAGCTATACCTAAATCTGAACCGATTTTCAAGAAATTTTACACATCATTTTAGACTTAATTCTGTACGCTATGTCAAATTTCGTGCAAATCGGAAGATATATAGGGACTTTGGTGCACCATTTACATGAAAATGGATGAAAATATAAATGTAAGCTATATCAAAATCGGAACCGATTTTCAAGAAATTTTACACACATCATTCTAGACTCAATTCAGTACGCTATGCCAAATTTCGTGCAAATCGGAAGATATATAGGGACTTTGGAACACCATTTACACGAAATCGGACTAAAATATGTATGGGAGCTATATCAAAGTCGGAACCAATTTCAAGAAATTTGACACACATCATTCTGGACTCAATTCAGTACGCTATGCCAAATTTCGTGCAAATCGGAAGTTATATAGGGACTTTGGTACACCATTTACATGAAATCGGACGAAAATATAGGGAGCTAGATCTAAATCTGAACCAATTTCAATACGGTTCGTCCTTGGGCCAAATAGACTAGCTGTGCCAAATTTCATCCAATTCGGATCATAAATGCGACCTGTACTTTGTTTACAATTTAACATGGACAGACAGACGGACGGACTTACGGACATGCATAAATCGACTTAGAAAGTGATTCTATGCATATTTTCAAAAGGAACCATGTGTCTATCTCGTTTCCTCTTTCCTGTTACAAACATATGCACAAAGACATAATACCCTGTACCACAGTGTGGTGAAGGGCATAAAAATCCACGCCTTAGTTTAGGCATTAACATCTAAAGTTCATTTATGATTTTGAAATTAATATTTTTTGTGTTTTTTGTTCCTTACATCTGAAAAAAGAGGAACGGAACCTAAAAGTTTAGTTCAACACTTATCCATAAATCAAACACCAAATGATGGTGCCGGTAGTGGTTGTTCACAAACAACGCGTCAGTGCGCCAGTTAGTTAGTTAATGGTATTGTTGGTCAAAAGGCAAGGATAAAGTTCAGCATGCACTTGAATACGAAAGCATCCAATAAAAAAGAATCGGAAGCCAAAAAATGCTGCGGAACGATCAAAGCCAACACCCCCAAAAATACTAAAAAAAAGTTAACAAAACTCTTTTTTTCTGAAACAAGTAGAAGCTCCAACAAAGCATTCGGTTGCATTTTTTTGTGATGATGTTTGATTATCTACCCTTTGTAGTTGCAATAAAGAGAAAGAGTATTGTTGAGGATTTTCAGTGAACTTTTTGTGGGACCTTAAGCAACAGAAAATTGCTTGAACACTACAAACATACAAAATGATTTTTTAAAAATATTATTTCAGTGCTATTCTAACCCAGACGTGGATTTTTTAAAAATATTTTTTTTGTCCTTCCACAGGCGTGTAATCCAATTAAAATTTTCGCTTTCATTAAAATATTGTAATTATATTCCTTCCTTGGTTTACTTTTAATATTTGCTTTCATTATCTTAATAGCAAACAGCTCGTGGTTGGTTAAAATTTCATTAACGAATCATAAGCTTGTTGAGTGCCAAAAAGCAGAAAAAAGAAGGAAGAGAACATTTTCTTTTAACAATTTAAATCACAAAATAATGAGCATTATCCTTGATATCAACATTGTCTTTATCCGCAAAATATATTTACACACGAAATTTGTGTTGGTGGCGTGGAGAAAAAACACCCAAACCTTGTGGATAGCTGTGCCGTGAATGTCCTGTGTCGTTGTCCTTTGTTGCTTCAAGTGGCATTGCATTGAAGACTTCTCAGTCCTCTTGTGAAATGTTGATGGACTTTAACTTATTTCCAGTCAGTGCTTCCCATTTCGTTTCGTCTTTTCTTCACTGGTTGAATGCAAACTGGATTTTGTGCCAAGTTTATCCTTCACTTAGACTGGTTATGACATCCTCGATGCTTGGAATATAATGCAAAAATGTTGTAATGTCTTTTGGCCAGCAGCAGAAGCAGCAACAACAACAACAGCAATCGACAAATCTGGTTAGCAGAAAAATATTGCACTTACACAGACAAATGAATTACTGTCCTCCGACTCGATCGGCCCCTCTCCGCCCGCATGTAGCTGTTGCCGTACCAGGAAATCATTTGTTGGCTAACAAGGACATGCGGACATGAATGCGGCCACTACAAATGCAACAAGCTTTTGTTAAGCAACCAAAAACAACAACAGCAAGACGTACACGATAAAAAATATGTTTAATTTTGTTGCATGGTCCTTGCTGCTTACTCCAAGTCCTTACAATTCCACTCGCTTATCTCTTGAAATGCCTTTTCCATATTCTCCTCCTCAGCATTCATGACCATTATCGTCGAGTATTGTTAAGCGGATAAAATGGTATTTAATACTTAATATAATACAAATAGTTTGGCATTGTTGTTGAAAGTAGCAAGAGGGGAGAGAGAGTTTCTCCCCCTAAAGGTTACACCACCCCCATACCATCAATAGACCAGATATATAGAGAAAAATATTGTTGCTTTACATTGTTATTATAAATGCTGAGTTATTTGGTAAAATGGTGGGACCCAGCCAGCCATCGATCTATTCATACAGTCGAAGCAAATCTCCGTACAAATTTATGAAATTTTATTGTTGGGTAAGGACAACAGGGTTATTCCAAGTACCAGCAGTGGTGACTATCCTCCACCCACTAAGGGAAGTGTAAAGCAGTTGTGGTAGCTGCTTTGGTCTATTATGGAATCAAGTTGCTAAGAATAATTGGATTGCATTTAACAAGGCAAATGTAATTGTGGCTATAACTAAGAAATAAAAGAGGACGAGACTGTCTGCAAACGCAGGCTATGGATGATTTTTAACTTTTTTTCAAGGACTGAACATAGGAGTTTATTTAAAAAAATGTAGGTAGCATACCCTTTGGTGTAAAATTCACAATATTTTGCAGGGTCCACATGGTTTAAAAAATGTTTTTCATTGTCCCTGAAAAGTTAAAAAAAGCCGTTGAAGTTTCCCGAAATAGGCGTGGATCTAAAAAAATTGCAGGGTTCCCAAAAAGGCGTGAATTTGTTAAAAGTACTTTTTTATGCCTATGCGTGGATTTAAGAAACTTTTTCAGATTCCCCAAAAGGTCTAGAGACTTTAAAATTTTTTTCAGGATCCACAAGAGGGAATGGACATTCTAAAAATATTTTCATGACAAAAGGGCGTGCTATTTATAAAAACATTTACAGGTTCCCAAAAGGGAGTTGATTTTAAGAAAATATTTTTAATGGTCCCAAAAAGGCATGGACTTTATAAAAATATTTTTAAAATAATGGACATGGATTTTTAAAAACAATCCAAATAGGCGTGGTTTTTTAATCATTTTATGGTGTATATATTTAGGCGTGGACTTTTTAAAAGAATTTTTTTAATAAAAAAAATACCAAGACACTAACATATTTTTAAACTAGTAAGGAAAGTAGTAAAGTCGGACGGGGCCGACTATAATATGCCCTTAACCACTTGGGTATATTGTACATATGTATGCTTACAATTGTATGTCAATGTTCCCTCGAAGGAACATAGTCATGTCTTTCTGCAACCTATGATAAATTTAAATTAATTCGGGCAGATTTAGAGCCGTCAGCATACCATGAGTCAAATTTAATGATGTATAGCAATATTGATACACGCTATTCGGTACGCCGCACTGTTAAAAATTTAATCTCAATCAGACACCCGTTCAAAATACATATGGAAGCTATGGCTCGCTGTGCACCAATTTCAACCAAACCCAATAAAGTTACTCAAGTTTCAATTTGATACGTTGTGCAAAATTTCGTGTTAATCGGACAAACATTAGGAGTTTGGTAAAATCGGACGAAAATATATATGGGAGCTATATCTAAATCTGAACCGATTTTCACGAAACTTATCACACATCATTCTAGGCTTAATTCAGTACGCTGTGCTAAATTTCGTGTAAATCGAATGATATTTAAAGACTTTGGTGCACCATATACATAAAATCGATCCAAAATATTTAAATAAAATTAAATCTGAACCGATTTTCACGAAACTTAGCGTACACCATTCTGAACCTAATTCAGTACTCTATACCAAATTTCGTGCAATTTGGAAAATATGTAGGAACTTTGGAGCCCCATTTACCTTAAATCGGACGAAAAAATATATGGGAGCTATATCTAAATCTGAACCGATTTTCACGAAAATTAACACACATCACTGAAGTCTTAATTCAGTACGCTGTGCCAAATTTGGTGCAAATCGAAAGATATATAGGGACTTTGGTGCACCATTTACCTCAAATCGGACGGAAATATATATGGGAGCTATATATAAATCTGACCCGATTTTCTCAAAACTTGGCACATGTCATTCTGTACCCGAGTGCTAAATTTCATGCAAATCGAAAGATATGCTGGGATTTGGTGTCCCATTTACTTTAAATCGGACGAACATATATATGGGAGCTATATTAAAATCGGAACCGACTTTTTCCCAATTTCAACAGGGTTCGTCCTTGGGCCAAATAAGTGAGCTGTGCCAAATTTCATCCAAATCGGATCATAAATGCGACCTGTACTTTGTTCACAAAAATACACGGACGGACAGATGGACGGACATGCATAAATCGACTTAAAAAGTGTGTCTATGCATATTCTCAAAAGGAAGCATGTGTCTATCTCGTTTCCTTTTGCTTGTTACAAACATATGCACAATGACATAATACCCTGTACTGCAGTGTGGTGAAGGGTATACAAATCTACACCAACAAATATTTCGTAAAAGTCCCCTCTTTTTTTTGAGCAGGACCAATACGCCTAGAGTAGGCTCTTAAACGAAACGTCTTTGTTTTTTATAAAAAAAATGTTTAAACATATTGCATTTTTTAAATTAATTTAGTTTTTTTGTATATGTTTACCATTTTACTTCCGGTTTTATGTTCAAATATATTGTGGATATCACATTACATATCCCATAAGCCCCAAAGGAAAATATATACATTTTACATTCGGTTGGAATATGATACCAACATTGTTTAATAAAAAATTTATGATCCCCCAAAAAAATATTTCCTCTTTAGGGGGGACTGGTCAATCAGCCAGCCATTCAGTTCCTAAAATAGTAAATTATTTACCGAAAAAAATCCAAAAATGGAAATTTCATTATTTCATCCATAGTTCATGTTATGTTACATTGTTATTCTGATCCTGTTTTTGCTACGATATACGTGTATATGTGTATTTTTAAATATGTACATAACTATTTATGTAATGGATATGTAGAACATGCCATAAGAGTTGCCTTTTTGTCAATATTTAAATAAGTACGTGAACCAACCTCCATCTCTCAAAACCGCCACCAGTCCGCATTTCGTCCCTAAGTACCATCAGGATTTTTCGTTTGATTAAAAAATTACAAAAGCACACACCGGTCCAGACCTTTTTAGTGAAGTGCCTTAACCTAGAACAACAAATTCCCAAACAAATATTTGTTTAATATAAATTCTGTTGTTTTGCCATCTTTATAATACATTGTTGCAATTTGACCTTTTGTCAATTGGAGACATTTGATTAAATCGAAGAGTAAGTAAATACAAAAACCTTTTCTAAAAGCTTTTTTTATTGATAAATGTTTTTTTATTTCTAATCCATATGGATAAACAACTACAATAATTTGACCTAAGCAAAGATTACCAATGACCGGTATTTGTAGAATGGTAGTTTTTTCAAGGTTAGTCGTAACCTACCTGACATAGGAATGTATACAGATTTGCCAAAACTACCTTTTATTTGTGCTAAATGTTATCCCTTTCTCCTAAATATACTCAATGACCAATATGGCGTATGCGTGTTGGCACCGATTATACATATAGGCATGTACATGTGTTAAAAACTGTATTCAAGGGCAAATGAAACTATATTTATAAAATAAAATAAAATATATATAAAATATAAAATTAAAGTATATTCTAAAATATTTTTTAGGATTTTTAAAATATATCTAAATATTCGCGGAGACTTCTATTAATTAATTTTTCGATGAATTTTTTTTTAAATTTTCATGGCCTACAAATAGGCGTGGATTTTTAAAAATATTTTACAATTAAATACCAATAAATTAATTAGTAATCTTATAACATTATCCTTATGCCACATAATTAAAAAGAAATTAGCAAAATGTTTATAAATTCCAGGGCACATAAATTTATACAGCAGGTGCTTCTCCTCTCTCTAGCAAGAAGCAGACAATTTACAAAACCTCAACAGTTGGTAGACATGGAAAAGTTTTTAATTTAAATTTAATTGCTTGATTTATAAAACGTGTTTGTTGTAGTACAAACAAGTGCTGGGTGGTAGAGAATTTTTTATAAGCTGTGTTGTAAAAATTTAAACCAATATTAATACTGAGGTATTGAGGACCGCTGCTTTGGCTTTTTATACCCTTCACCACACTGTGGTACAGGATATTATGTCTTTGTGCATATGTTTGTAACAGGCAAAAGGAAACGAGATAGACACATGGTTCCTTATGAGTCGCATTTTTTAATCGAATTGGGTGAAATTTGACACAGCTCATTTATTTGGCCCATGGGCGAACCCTATTGAAATTGGGAAAAATCGGTTCAAATTTAGATATAGCTCCCATATATATTTTCGACCGATTTAATGTATACGGTTCACCAAAGTCCCCATATAACCTTCGATTTCCGCGAAATTTGGCACAGCGTAATGAATTAGGTCTAGAACGATGTGTGTAGAATTTCGTGAAAATAGCTTTAGATATAGATTTAACACCCATATATATTTCCGTCCGATTTTATGTAAATGGTGCACCAAAGTCCCTATATATCCTTCGATTTGCACGAAGTTTGGCATAGCGTACTACATTAAGTTTAGAACGTTAAATTTCGTAAAAATCAGATGAGATTTAGATATAGCTCCCATATATATTTTCGTCCGATTTTATGTAAATGGTGTACCAAAGTCCCTATATATCCTTCGATTTGCACGATATTTGGATTTATAAGTAAATAAAGAACTCAAAATGTAACCGAATGCACAAAACATACTAAAATAAGTGGAACCTAACATGTGACAAGTTTCGATGAAATCGGTTCAGATTTCAATATTTTGCTTTAAATTTATTTACATAATTTTGTCCCATTGTAAGAAGCAACTCTATATCACCCACCCACCTAGATTTAATTACAAATCCTTTGTTAATACAAAAACAAAACACAGCAATGATTCAATTCCATTACAAGGCTGTCTACCTTTATCAGGACAGTACACCGCATAACAAAAAAACTTCAATATATTAAAATTGGAAAATGTTGTTATGTTGTCATCCCGCATCGCCATATTGTTATCCTTTGGGTTTATATTTCATTTAATTAAAACAAAAAATGGAATTCCTGACAATATCATAAATAGCAAACAAGTGACAGGAATGCAAAAAAATGTTGCAGGAATGGCTAAGCCATTGCCGGCAGGAGAAGTACAAACACACACATATGCAATAACAGGGATATACGTTGTGGCGACCATCTGAATACTTTTAGATGTGGATTAAAAAAATCAACGAATATATTTGGAAATGATTTAAAAAAATATTTAGACGTGCATTTTTTTAAAAAAATTGTTATTGCCTATCATAGTCATCGATTTTTTACAAAATATTTTTATTTCCTATTATTAGACGTAAATTTGTTTTCTAAAAATATTTTTTTCAATGCCTACCATAAGGCGTGGATTTTTTAAATAATATTTTTCAATGCCTGCTAGGGCGTGAATTTTTTTAAAAATATTTTTTTCAATGCCTACCCTGAGGCGTGGACTTACTCAAAAATAATGTTTTCAATGCTTGCTTTTTTTCTTGTTCCTATATAGACGTGGATAAAAAATCAGTTCCTAAATATAGACGTGGGTTTTTGTTAAATATTTTTTCCATGCCTACCCAAAGGCGTGGATTTTTTTAAAAGTATTTTTCTAAGGCCTAACAATAGGCGAGGATTTTTGATGTTTTTTTCAGTTCCTAAATATAGGCTTTGTTTTTTTAAATTTTTTTCATTTAAATTTCTTCAAAATTTATGGAAATTTTATTCAAAATATATTCACTAAAACTTCGCGGTTGTTGTGGCGTTTCATACAAGTGGTGTCCTCCTAACCACTTCATACTGAATTTTATGTGCCACGTTGTACACAAAACAATTTTAGTGGCATTAGACTAACATGGAACTAACATGCATTGCTAACCACCTCTCCCCTTTTTACACAAAGTGGCACGATATTGCACTTGGTTTTATAGCTACAAAAACAACAACACCAACAGGAAATGTTAAACACAGGGTCATCGGGGAAATTACGATGGGTTTTGCGAATGTGAGTCTATGCAACGACAGTGCCAATGATAAAGTTCTGAAATAGTTATGACAGGGTCTCTGGCCACATGACTGCGCCAATGCGGTCAATGTGCGTTCTTTTAGTTAAGAGCTAAAGTTTTGTTGGTTTGACAACTAGCAAAAGCAAGCAAACAAGCACACATACGCACCGATGCACACTCACAGATATGTGAAAATGTGGACTTAACTGGTTGTCAAATTAGTTGATAAAGAACCAATGTATTGAAAAGAAGAAAATTGGGATAAAATTAAAGTAAATTATGTAAGGGAAGTGACATGTCACGTTATGTGTTTGAAAGTTGCCACAGAAGTTTTTGAAAGAAATTTTGCCAAAGAAAAATCCTGGAGGAAAATTTCACATGTGGGAGAGAATTGTGACAATTTATTTTTCAGTGCCTACAAATAGAGATTAATTACTTAAAAATCATTTTTAGTTCCTAAACAGAAGCGCTGATTTTTATTTTTTTGAATGTCCGCCTATAGGCATGGATTTTTGTACCCTTTATTTTAAGAATATGCATAGAATCGCTTTCTGAGTCGATTTATGCATTTCCGTCTGTCCATGTTAAATTGTAAACAAAGTACAGGTCGCATTTATGATCCGATTTGGATGAAATTTGGCACAGCTCACTTATTTGGCCCAAGGACAAACCCTATTGAAATTGGGAAAAATCGGTTCAGATTTAGATATAGCTCCTATATAGTCTCGTCCGATTTCAGGTAAACAGTGCACCAAAGACCCTTTATATGAAACTGTATGAAATTTGGCACAGCTCATTTATTTGGCCTAAGGACGAACCCTATTAAAATTAGGAAAATCGGTTCAGATTTAGATATAGCTCCCATATATATTTTCGTCCGATTTTAGGCAAATAGTGCACCAAAGTCTCTTTATATCCCTCGATTTGCACGAAATTTGGCACAGCGTACTGAATTAAATCTAGAAAGAGTTGTGTTAAATTTCATGACAATCGGTTCAAATTTAGATATAGCTTCCTCATATATATATATATATATATATATATATATCGGATTTTACATAAATGGTGCACCAATATCCTAATGTTTGTCCTATTAATTCGAAATTTTGCACAACGTATCGAATTGAGACTTGAACGACATTATTGCGTTTTGTTGAAATTGGTGCAGATGCAGCCATAGCTTCCATATATAATTATTATTAATTTTTTGACAATGCGGCGTACCAAAATTTGTCCCATGGTACGCAGACGACTCTAAATCTGCCCGAATGAAATTAAATTTAGCATAGGTTGCAGAAAGACATCAGTATGTTCCTTCTAGGGAACAGTGACATACAATTGCAAGGATACATATGTACAATATACCCAAAGTGGTGAAGGGTATCGTATAGTCGGTCCAGTTAGACTTTACTACTTTCCTTACTGGTTTAAAAATTTTTTTATACCCTTCACCACGCTGTGGTACATTGTATTATGTCTTTGTGCATATATTTGTAACAGGTAAAAGGAAACGTGATAGACACATGGTTCCTTTTGAGAATATGCATGTGCACTCTCTGAGTCGATTTATGCATGTCCGTCCGTTCGTCTGTCCGTCCGTCTTTTGATGTTAAATTGTAAACAAAGTACAGGTCGCATTTATGATCCGATTTGGATGAAAGTTGGCACAGCTCACTAATTTGGCCCAAGGACGAAACCTATTGAAATTGGGAAAAATCGGTTCAGATTTATATATAGCTGCCATATATATTTTCGTCCGATTTAAGGTAAATGGTGTACCAAAGTTCCAAGTTTCGTGGAAATCGGTTCAGATTTAGATATAGCTCCCATATATAGTTTCGCCTGATTTTAGGTAAATGGTACACCAAAGACCCTGACAATCATTTGATTTGCAAGAATTTTTACACAGCATACTGAATTAGGTCTAGAATGATGTGTGCTGAATTTCGTGAAAATCGTTTCAGATTTAGATATAGCTCCCATATATAGTTTCGCCCGATTTTAAGTAAATGGTCCCTGCAAATCTTTTGATTGGCAAGAAATATATATATTTTCGTCCGGTTTTAAGTAAATTGTGCACTAAAGATCCATAGCTAGGCCGATTGACACAACGTACTGTAGTTAATATAAATTAATCTCTGGCTGGTTGGCTTGAAATCGTTTCAGATATAGATACATCGTAGTTTCCATTTATAATTTCGACTTATTTATGTTAATTGTACACCAAATAATCAATGGGTGTCTGATTGAGATTAAATTTTAAGTAGTTCAGCGACGTCTTTTCGGTTACATATGTAGAATATACCCAAAGTGGTGAAGGGTACAATATAGTCGGCCCAGTCCGACGTTACTACTTTCCTTACTGGTTTTTTCATAATCCAGCAGAATAATATGCTTAATAATTGCTTCCTTTTTATTTTTGTTTAAAACCACAAAATATTCGTTAATTATTGGCATGTTCGCTTATTGAAGCAATTATATGTAGTTGCCTTATTTCGTGAATTCATTACACCGGAAAGCTCCGTGAAGGTGTTCGCTAATTGTATGCGAATAATTATAGGGGACTTGTAATCAAGTTAGCACACAAAACATAACTCACACACACATATACAAATTAAGAATACGTTATTTATGATGGGTGTTCAAGTGGTTCGGATGACCTTGTTTTGGGCAAATTATGGCTCTATTAATTATGACTTAATTTTAATGAAACATAAAATATTTTTGTTACACGTATGGTGATTTATATTTGACCACTATGTGAGTAGGAACCATCTCTGGGCTTTGAAAAAATTCCCCTCAAACAAATTTTTCACATTTCATTAAATCACTTTCCGTTTCAATTCCCCAATATATATCCGCTTATTATTCCAATATTCCATCACACAGTCATAAAATCTTCTATGGAATTATTGTTCTGCTTAATCATCAGCCAAGAGTGGTCACGACTTGTATTTTTCGTTGGGAATGTTTGTTGTTGTCCGCTGTTTGTTTGGTATTCAATGCTTGACGTCTAGACACTTGGCACTTCAGAGCCAAACTGAGAAAGACAACAAAAGATTTGGTTGATAAACTAATAAAAATAAAAATAAAAAAAAATAAATAAATAACCGAATATGCTGTTAATGTTATTAACAATTTTAAGTGCAATTGTTGTTGTTATTTTTTGTATTTGCTCTCTCAATAGCCACAACATAGCTTCGCCAAAATCAAAAGTGATGTAGCTGGTTGAGCGGCCCGGTTCTGCAATGACAATGTTGGTGAGTTTTTCTAGAGCAAGGTATTTTGAGATAGTTATAAAGTTCATTTTGACGTTATTAATGATGATTAATAATGACAAAATATTATTTTTATTCAAGATGAATTTTGAATTTTATATTTAAAGAGATGAGAGTCATTGAAGTGCGATTTCTAGGGTTTCCCATTTGTACTTGGGGGAGGTTTCAGTTTTGTTTATTATTTCTAGTTATTAATATATGTAGTTGTTGTTAGGAATATAAATAAATATCGTGTTTGAAAACATGTTGGTTTTTTTCTGCTGTTTTGGATTGTCAATACTTAATATAACAAACATGCTTCATAAAGAGAGCTATTCGAAAAATGTGGCTTAATTGATTCAAGAAGAAGTATGAATAAAAATAGGTAAATTTTTAGTCCCCACATGTATGGGTTTTTTTTTTTGAATATTTTTCAATACTCCGATTAAAAAAACAAGACTATCCATACAAATGGATAGATTTGGATTAAAAAAATAGGCGTGGATTTGTTAAGTTTTCTGAGGCTTACCAAGGCGTGGAATTTATTGATATCTTTTTTCGAAGCCTATCTTTAGGCGTGGATTTAAAAAAAAATCTAAGGCCTATCAACAGGCGCGGATTTCTTTAAATTAATTTGTCATGCTCTACAATATTATTAAAGTTCTTTTTTTTAAAATAGGCTTGGATTTTTAAAAAATATTTTTTCAAGCCTATCATTAGGCGTGGATTTTTATACCCTTCACCACACTGTGGTATAGGGTATTATGTCTTTGTGCATATGTTTGTTACAGGCAAAAAGAAACGAGATAGACACATGGTTCCTTTTGAAAATATGCATAGAATCACATTTTAAGTCGATTTATGCATATCCGTCCGTCTGTCCATGTTAAATTTTAAACAAAGTACAGGTCGTATTTTTGATCCGAATTTGATGAAATTTGGCACAGCTCATTTATTTGGCCCAAGGTCGAACCTTATTGAAATTGTGAAAAATCGGTTCAGATTTAGATATAGCTCCCATATATATTTTTCTCCGATTTAATGTAAATGGTGCACCAAAGTCCCTATATATCTTTCGATGTGCACGAAATTTGACATAACATACTGATTTATGTCTAGAATGATGTGTGCTAAGTTTCGTAGAATTCGGTTCAGATTTAGATATGGGTCCCGTATATATTTTCGTCCGGTTTAAGGTAAATGGTACTTCATAGTCCCTATATATCGTTCGATGTGCACGAAATTTGGCATAACATACTGATTTATGTCAAGAATGATGTGTGCTAAGGTTCGTAGAATTCGGTTCAGATTTAGATATAGCTCCCATATATATTTTCTCCGATTTAATGTAAATGGTGCACCAAAGTCACTATTTATCTTTCGATTTGCACGAAATTTGGCATAACATATTGATTTATGTCTAGAATCACGTGTACTATGTTTCGTAGAATTCCGTTCAGATTTTGATATTGGTCTCATATATATTTTCATCCAATTTAATGTAAATGGTGCATCAAAGTCCTTATATACCTTCGATTTGAACGAAATTTGGCATAGCGTTCTAAATTACGTCTAAAACGATGTGTGGTAAGTTTCGGGAAAATCGGTTCAAATTTCGATATACCTCCCACATATATTCGTTAAATTTTACATAAATGGTACACCAAACTTCTAATGTTTGTCCGATTAACACGAAATTTTGCACAACGTATCAAGTTGAAATTGCATGACGTTATTGCGTTTTGTTGAAATTAATGCAGATGCAGGCTAATTATGGGCCATGAAAAATCAATTTTTATTATCCACGCCTATTTGTAGACCATGAAAAATCAATTTTAATAATTCACGCCTATAAGTAGGTTATGAAATATTAATTTTAATAATCCACACCTATTTATAATTAATGAAAAATGATTTTTTATAACCCACGTCCATAAGTAGGCCATGAAAAATGTATTTAAAAAATCCACTCTTATGTATAGTCGTTGAAAACTTTATTCCCATAATTCCACCTGTAGCGTACCATATTTGAAGTGTTTAACATTTGTTTGCTTCCAAGTAAAACAAACATACACATGTTTTGATGAAATCAATGATTTATTGACTCTCTTTAAGCAACGAGATCGAAATGAATAAACAAAACGCCAGACATCAAATCTCAGCACTACGAAGTGCATAATTTTAGTTATAAAACGTGTGGAGATTAGACAACATGCTGTCGCCAAGCTTAAAACTAAAGGTGAGTTGGTTCAACCATCAACATTTTTGTATTTCAATATTTTCAAATATTGATTTTTTTTTATTTGCATACATTTTTATTTGTTCTTATGATTTTCAGATTCTATTTATAATGGCCATAAACTTTACCAATTATCGCCTTATTTTAAGCGAAACAGAAAATTATCAATTGCAGTTGGCAGAAATTCGTAATGAGGAATTTCTGCTGGAAGCGAGGGGTGATAATCAATATGGATTTGAGTAAGTGTCTTGGGAAGGAGGAGAAGGAGGGATTTAGTTTTCTAATTCATAGTTTTAAATTTATTTTATATTTTTGTTTTTGTTTAGAATATCTCTGCCCGACAGTGAACGCAAGGAGGTAATTTCTTTGGATCCCACTCCTGCTGAGGGTGAAACACCTGCTGTCATCACCAAGGGTGTAGTGACCACAAATTTCGTTAAGGATAATTCAAATTTGGTGGTTCAGTATGTGGCCGATCGTAATGGTTATAGGGCCTCATATCGTTTTGGTACAGGTCTCAATGAAGATGTGGGTATTACCTTTGGCATTCGTTTGAGTGCCAGTGATTTAAAAAGTTTGGCTGGATAAAAAAGTCTTCCAAATGCATGAAGTATTGAAATAATTAAGTGAAATTAGTTTTTAAGAAAAAACCTGTGATTATTTTTAAGTAGGGAAATTAATTAGTAATTAAAAATTAAAGATAAAATATTTTTAATAGGTTTCCAAGTGATGATGTCTGACACATAGGCGTGGATGTTTCAAAAATTAATTTTTCAATCCCTAGATTTTTTTGAAATTAATTCTTCAAATGCCTCACATAGACGTGAATTTATTAAAATTATTTTTAATGTTTTTGCAAAATAGTCAGGCTGAATCCCAGTTTGCTGTTTATATAAAAAAAACAGTTGTTTATTAGTGGGGAATGTATGACATTGTTCGCCGAGGGGTAATGGCCTACATAAAGGACTTTTAGAAATAATTTTTTATTTGCATGGCCTTAATATAGGTGTGGATTTTTTAAATTTATTTTTAATGGTGTACATATATTTAAAATTTATTATTTATTTAAAATTTATTTTTCATTGCCTACTTATAGGCGTGGATTATTTAAAATTTATTTTTCATGGCCTACTTATAGGCGTGGATTATTTAAAATTTATTTTGCAAAGATTATCCTGAGTCGCGGAAATTTTTATTTAATTTTGGTTTAATAAATTTCTTTCAAATGTTATTCTTATTATTATTTTGTTGTTATTTCGAATTTTTCATTTATAATTTTCATCAACAATTTTCTTTGGCAATCCTGATTTTATAAGTTTTTAAGCTGTTTATGAGTTAAAGTTTGATGAAGCTGTTCTGTACGGTTCGTATTATCTTTTAAGAGAAAAGTTACATCCTTTTTGGGTTAAAATTCCTAAAACGTGATTGAAAGAATAAATGGCAAATATTGTTTAGGGAGCGAGGGTAGGTTTTCGTTACCATGTCAATGAAAATAAAGTGGAATTTTTAATTTCTGACTCAAAAGGAAAATAGAAGATATTTTTAGGGGCATTATAATCAAATTATGTGCATAGAGGAAAACTAAATAGAAATCTGGAGTCTTTACTTAGAAATTTTATGTGAATACAATTTTAATTTCAAAAATTTATATTAAGGAAACCCCATTATTACATTGTACATTGATATTATCATGAGCCTACATGTAAATGCTATGAATTTTGTTAGTAATTGTAGAATATAATGAACACATTGCCAAAATTTTGTTAATTGAAGAAAATGTAACTTGTAAACCACATGCAGTTTTGCTTTGGATAACACAACGGGGTTATCAAAAAGGTACAATAGAAAAAATATTTTTGAAAAATCCACGCCTATATATAAGCCATTTGAAAAAACCACGTCTATATCTAGGCCATAGCAAAATATTTTTTTAAATAATCCTCGATTATATGAAGCATATAACAAAATATTTTTTAATCCACGCTTATATGAAGGCCATAATAAAATATTTTTTTTAAATCCACTCTTATATTAAAACCATAACAAAATATTTTTTTTTAATCCACGCCTATATGTAGGCTATGAAAAACTAATTTTAAAAATCCATCCCTATGTGTAGGCCATGACAAATTAATATTTAAAAAAATCCCTGAAAATTAGATTGAAAGACCATGTTCCGAGATGTTGTCTTCTAATTGGTCTTTCCATCTAATTCGTGGCCCTCCCCTTCTACTAGAACCATCAGTAGGCTCACTTTTATATGCCTTTTGAGCTGGGGCATTCTCATTCATTCGCTCAACATGGACTAGCCAACGTCCGCGTATCGATGTCCGCGTATAGATTGTAAAGCTCTTGACTTATTTGACGCCGATATTCACTGTCGACGCAAATCGGCCCATAGATCTTTCGGAGAGTTTCAAATATCTTTCAAATATCCCAAGAACTGTCTCATCTGCTTGCGTGAGTACCCATGCTTCAGATCCATATAACAGCACGGGTAGTATCAGCGTCTTGTAAAGTGTGAGTTTGGTCTGGCTGGAGGTGGCCTTGTTTCTGAAATGCTTACTTAGACCATAGTAGCATCTGTTGGCCAATACTATCCTTCACAGGGCTCCGAGAAGTCCTTTCCGACTTTAACTGCTGATCTTGTGCCACTTAAAGTTATCCTGCATAGCCGTATTAATTTTGCAGGAATGCCGAACGCAGACATGGCTTTAAATGCCTCTGAACGAATATGGCTGTCGAATTCGGTTTTATAGTCGACAAATAGGTGGTATGTGTCGATATGTTTTTCGTGGGTCTTTTTTAGGATTTGGCGCAGAGTGAAAATCTAGTCAATGGTGGATTTGCCAGCTCTGAAGCCGCATTGGTATGGTTCAATAATGTCATTGACCATTGGCTTCAGTCACTCACACATCACTGGATAAAACTTTATATGCGATGGAAAGAAAACTAATTCCTCTACAGTTGGCAGATATC